>NC_086447.1:764225686-764448186 GCF_028390025.1 Pseudophryne corroboree
CAGGTCATCAAGCCATGCCAAGCTTTTCTCCATTCTATACCAGGGGCTCTTTCAACACCCTCTGCAAAAGAACAAATACTACACTTGATCTTAGCCAAAAAGCAGAGAAGTGATAAACATTTACATATTACCCAAAGTACAGTAGATCTATTCAATACTAAGAAAGGTGATTATCACATGATTACCTTTTCCAATCCCCATGACCATGCCAACCTGTAAACATATAGGACGGGATGTAATGCTGCCCGAGTTCGGGTGATGTGCGGGATTCCGTCCGAACTCGGACGTTTTTTAAAGGGACAATCACTTACAAAGCATGGTTTTGCCTTGTAAGTGATTGCCCCTTTAATAAAATATCAGAGTTCGGACGGAATCCTGCACATCACCCGAACTCGGGCAGCATTACATCCCGTCCTATATGTTTACAGGTTGGCATGGTAATGGGGCATTACATCCTACTCCATAGAGAGATATACAGTATGTTTGCTGCACTGTTTAAATGTCACATACTGTATAATTAACCAACACGCAACGTTGCATCACTTACCATTGCAATCTAAACTTCTCTTCTTTTTCCAAGGCTTTATGCGCAAGTAGCACAATATACAACTCAATTCAAGCATGCTGTCAGGAAATAAACAACATTTTGCATCTGTAAATGCATACCTGGATTCTATTTGTTTGTAACTTCTTTACTAAAATACAGATGTGACACTCTTCAGCTTACCCGGGATCGCAGGTATTCAAGGCAGGTTTGCCACAATGCGGGTGCATACGTAAAGTCGTTGCAGCAATATGTAGACAATGCATTGAGCAATTGCGGGTGTGACTATATTCACCTTGACATGAATCATTGCAATTGCGGCAAAGTCACACCTGTGACCCGTTCGCGGGTAAGATTAAGGTGGCCACATCTGTATGATGAAGATATTTCAGTAAGTTTTGAATTTCTGCAAATATATTTTTCAACAGCAAACTAAGAATTTTGCTAATATGTGGCAAGAAAAAGTTCTAAGAAATAATTTCAGAAATGTAAAACAGTCAAATTAGGCACTGAAATCCATCAATGGGCTTATGTTTTAATACTGTCTCTTTTCTTTAGTCACCTTTTATCTTTTAGTCAATAAAAAATGTACACCATGGTGGGTAGGTGTCTTGTGCTACCTCCTAGTGCATATATAATCTTTTAGCCTTTGTGTGATCATATGCTATTTTTTGTGTTCTTTTTTTATTATCCTCATTTTTTTGTTCTGTCTTTAGCAGTCCAGAGTTATAGCATTGTGGAGGTGTATCATCTCTCTAATCTAATGGGAAGTCTCTCAAATCTAGGTATACATCTATCCTGCCATTTGCTTGTGGTTCCTCAATTAGCTAGTTCCTTGAGGCTATTCTACTTCCTGTGACATCTGACTATGACTACTGGCATTGGATATCAGTGACTTTTAGCTCTTGCTTTTGGTGATTCCTGGGGTCTGGATTTTGGTGACTCCTGGCTCGGATTAATTATCTTGCATACCAAACTTCTACTCCTCCCCTGCTTCTCCTCTATCAAGATGACCGTTGAAGGCTTTTGTCAATGTTTTTTCACCATCAGTAAGAAGGCCTCAATTAGGAGCCGTTGATGGTTTGCTAGCCGCTTATGGCCAATGGACACTTTCTACTCTCTTAGGAGGTAGGCTTAGCATATTTCAGCTTCATATCATGTGTTGATGTTTTACCATCTATGAACCTGGACCTATTGCCTGACTATCATTGCTTTACAATTTCTATTAGTATATCATAAGCCATTCAACATGTATATCAACAAAATTAACCCATTGCCAGCATTACCCTTTGCATCAAGTTATCATTTGTTTTTGTGTTTACCCCAGCAATTATGAAATCCTGCCTGTCAGTTATTCTATGCAAAATGTACGACTCTCTGTTTCCTGTGCCTGCTATACAGTATATCTACAATACTACAACTGTGTGAATTTCTAATAAACTACTGTACATGTTTAAGTAATCATAAGTGTCTCTGATCCTTGGGGCCCGGTACAGGTGTCCCCTTTGACACCCCCCCCCCCTCCCCGTTGCCGGCCCTGACTCTATGGGTGTTGTGGACACCCACGAGTGGGAATAATGCCTGTTAGTCGGCACTCTGACTGTCAGGATGTAGAGGGGACGGGATGTAGCCATTGGTATTGTGACTGGCGGTCTCCTGATCGCCGGTCACATAACTACGGCCCACTCAAATGATGTACTGTAGCTCAGTCATATATGTTGCCAGAACAATGAAAAGTGTGTGCAAGTTTTCTCATTCTCCCCTATTTAATTCAAAGAAATGATTTTAATGATAGTCTTTTAATGTTTTCAATGATTTTAATATTTTACCAAAGAAAATATATACAATGCAGCATGTCAATAAGTATACCAAAAAATAGGATTTTGGTTACCTACCGGTAAATCCTTTTCTCGTAGTCCGTAGAGGTTGCTGGAGTCCACATTAGTACCATGGGGGTATAGACGGGTCCACCAGGAACCATTGGCACTTTAACAGATTGAGAGTGTGGGCTGGCTCCTCCCTCTATGCCTCTCCTACCAGACTCAGTCTAGAAACTGTGCCCGAGGAGACGGACATCTTCGAGAGAAGAATTCAGATAGTGGCGAGATTCATACCAGCTCACACATACAAGACACATCAAGCTAACTAGCTTGAAAAACTCAGCAACTGCTGAAACATTACTTACCAAGTAACAATGCAGTACATAACTAAACAAAGTTGTACTGAACCAGATAACGGTTGCAGGAAAACGAAGCGCTGGGCAGGCGCCCAGCATCCTCTACGGACTATGAGAAAAGGATTTACTGGTAGGTAACCAAAATCCTATTTTCTCTTACGTCCTAGAGGATGCTGGGGTCCACATTAGTACCATGGGGATGTACCAAAGCTCCCAGAATGGGAGGGAGAGCGCGGAGGCTCCTGCAGAACTGATTGACTGAACTTCAGATCATCTGAGGCCAAAGTATCGAACTTGTAGAACTTAGCAAACGTGTTCGACCCAGACCAAGTTGCCGCTCAGCAAAGTTGTAACGCCGAGACACCCTGGGCAGCCGCCCAGGAAGAACCCACCTTACGAGTAGAGTAAGCCTAAACAGATTTTGGACACGGCAATCCAGCCATAGAATAAGCATGCTGGATAGTAAACCTGATCCAGCGAGAGATTGTCTGCTTAGAAGCAGGACACCCAATTTTCTTGGGATCATACAGGACAAACAGAGTGTCCGATATTCTGTGACGAGTAGTCCTCATCACATAGATCTTCAGAGCCCTTACAACATCCAAGGACTTTGCAGAATTTGAGTAGTCAGTAGCAACTGGCACCATGATAGGTTGGTATGAAATGCCGACACAACCTTCGGAAGAAACTGCTGACGCGGCTGAAGCTCAGCTCTATCTTCATGGAAGATCAAGTATGGGCTTTTACATGACAAAGCCCCCAACTCTGACACACGTCTAGCAGAAGCTAAGGCCAACAAAGTGACAGCCTTCCACGTAAGAAACTTGACCTCTACCTCTTGTAGAGGCCTAAACCAGTCAGATTGGAGAAACTGCAATACCACGTTAAGATCCCATGGCGCCGTAGGCGGTACAAAGGGAGGTTGGATGTGCAGGACTCCTTTCAAAAAGGTCTGAACCTCAGGGAGGTCAGCCAATTGTTCCTGGAAGAAAATGGATAGGGCCAAAATCTGGACCTTTACGGATCCCAACCTCAGACCCATATCCACACCTGCTTGCGGGAAGAGGAGAAACCGTCCCAGTTTAAACTCCACCGTAGGAAACTTCTTGGACTCACACCAAGACACATATTTTTTCCAAATACGATGGTAATGTTTAGACGTTACTCCTTTCCTAGCCTGTATCAGGGTAGGAATAACCTTGTTCAGAATGCCCTTCCGAGCTAGTATCAGGCATTCAACCTCCATGCCGTCAAACGTAGCCGTGGTAAGTCTTGACAGGCGAACGGCCCCTGCTGCAGCAGGTCCTCTCAAAGAGGAAGAGGTCTTGGCTCTTCTCGTAGTAGATCTAGAAGGTCCACGTACCAAGCCCTTCTCAGCCAGTCTAGAGCAATGAGGATCGCTTGAACCCTTGTTTTCCTTATGAGCGTTAGGATTCCATTGATGAATGGGAGTGGTGGAAACACGTACACTGACTGGAATACCCACGGAGACACCAGGGCATCCACTGCCACTGCCTGTGGGTCCCTCGACCTGGAACAATAACGCAGAAGCTTCTTGTTGAAACGAGATGCCATCATGTCTATTTGGGGTAATTCCCAAAGGTCTGTTATTTCCTTGAACACCTCCGGATGGAGACCCCACTCCCCTGGATGGAGATCGTGTCTGCTGAGGAAGTCTGCTTCCCAGTTGACCACTCCCGGAATGAAGATTGCTGACAGCACCAACGCATGTTTTTCTGCCTAGAGCAGGATTCTTGCCACCTCTAACATTGCAACTCTGCTCTTCGTTCCGAACTGTCAGTTTATGAAAGCCACTGTTGTTACATTGTCAGACTGCACTTGAATGGCCCAATTTTTAGGAGATGGGCTGCCTGAAGAAGACCGTTGTAAACAGCTCTTAATTCCAGAATGTTGATCGGTAGGCCGACTTCCAGAATTGACCACCTTCCTTGGAAGGTCTCCCCTTGAGTGACTGTGCCCCAGCCCCGGAGGCTTGCATCCATGGTTAGAAGGATCCAGTCCTGAATCCCGAACATGCTGCCCTCCAGAAGGTGAGTTCATTGGAGCCACCAGAGGAGTGAAATCCTGGCTTTTGGCGACAGACGAATTCTCAGGTGCATGCAGAAGAGATCCTGACCACTTGTCCAGGAGATTCAGCAGGAAAAACCTAGCATGAAACCTTCCGTACTGGAGGGCCTCGTAAGAGGCCACCATCTTCCCCAGAAGGCAATTGCAGTGACGAACCGACACCCGGGCCATCTTCAGGACATCCCGGACCGATGTTTGCATCACCAACACTGTTTCTCGTGGAAGAAACACCCTCAACACTTCCGTGTCGAGGATCAATCCCAGAAAGGACAACTTCCTGGATGGTTCCAAAGTGATTTCGGAATGTTCAGAATCCAAACATGGGTCGTGAGAGCCATGGACCGCAACAGCTTCTCCTTGGACGATGCCTTTATCAGCAGAACGTCCAGATATGGAATCATGTTCACCCCTTGTGTGCGGAGGAGAACCATCATTTGGTGAATACCCTCGGTTCTGTGGAGAGGCCAAATGGCAGGTCCTGGAACTGGAAATGATAGTTCAATAGAGCGAATCGGAGAATTGCTTGACGCGGCTGCCAAAACGGAATGTGGGGTTATGCATCCTCGATATCCAGGGATACCAGGAAAACCCCTTCTCCCAATATTACCGCCCTTAGAGACTCCATTTTGAACTTGCACTCCCTCAGAAAAGGGTTTTTTTAAGTTTAGAATGGGTCTGACCGAACCATCCGGTTTCGGTATATGTAAAGGTTCAAATAGAAACCTTTGTTTTGCATATGATGTGGTACTGGCACAAGAACCTGTGCCTCCACCAACATCTGGACGGCATCCTGCCAGACAGTCCTGTCTGCCAGCAGAGCTGGCAGGCCTGAATTGATAATCGGTGAGGAGAGAAATGAAATACCAGCCTGTATCCCTGGGACACAGTATATTGCACCCAGGGATCCAGGCTGGACGACACCCAGACATGACTGGAATGTCTGAGCTGCACTCTCACCGGCCCCACCACCAGGGCGTGCAGTCCACCATCATGCGGAGGACTTTAGTGCACCTGAAGCAGGCTTCTGTTCCCGGGAACCTGCAGCAGCAGGTTTTCTGGACTTGGGCTTACCTCCCCGAAAGGAGGCATTGGATGGCCTGGCTTCTCTGTTTGGCAGCCCCACAGTGCTGTGATGCAGTTGAAGAAAAGGGTTTCTTCGGAGCAGGCGTAGCTGAGGGAAGAAAAGGTGACTTACCCGCTGTAGCCATGGAGAGCCACGCATCTGGCACTTCCTCAAAGAGAGCCTGACCTGTGTAGGGTAGGGTCTCCACACTTCTCCTGGATTCTGCGTCGGCAGACCACTGACATAGCCACAGTCCACGATGAGCTGAGACAGGCATGGAAGAAATTCCTGCAGGTCCTTCATGGATTCAGCCAGAAAACCTGCCGAACCCTGAATGTTACGCAAAAACAATTTAACATCATTTTTGTCCATTTTATCTAAATCCTCAAGTAATGTGCCTGACCACTTTACTAAGGACTTGGCAATGCCCCTGAAGGCGTGCACACTGATCTGAGCATATTATCAATCTTACGGTCAGCCGGCTGCAATACCGGTCGGGTTTCCCACTCAGTCCTATCCTCCACAGGGAAAGGAAAAACCACCTGGATCCTCTTAGGGATCTGGAATTTTCCGCAGGATTAACCCATGCTTTTTCAAACATAGCATATAAAGCCTTTGACGCAGGGAAGGTTAGCGAGGTTTCGTTATCAGTGAAGGAAGCCTCCTCAACCTGCTCAGGCATTGTATCAGAAATATTAAACATATCTCTAATGGCCTCTATCATTAACTGCACTTGTGTAAGATATGCAGTCCCCCCAAACATATCCCCATCACCGTCCGCAGTGTCAGAAATGGTACCCGTGTCAACCTGCCTAATCTGTGCAAGAACACATGTTTGGGAACATATAGAGGAGGGCCCTGAGGTGACAGAACTGGGCCAGACTGCCATAGAGTCCTGTAAAGCCTGAGGTGCAAATTTAGATTGTGCAGCTCTATTAGAAGTCTGAGAAATCACAGATTCGATAGAGGAAAAACACTCAGGTTTCCTTGCTGGTATCTGTGCTAAACCAGTGCTATCCTGATTAAATGGAATGGGATCATCCTGAGAGGACATATCCTCTGCAGCATATGACACAGAGACCCTGGACATTGCTTAATGGAGACCACAGACACTCCACACACACACACACACACACACACACACACACACACACACACACACACACACACACACACGGGAGGGTAGACAGGGTTTCCCCCCCAAGAGTGGCAAGAGAGACACAGAGATTGGAGCCAACCCACACACAGCGCTTTAAACACAAAGGGAGACCCCTTATCAGCGCTGACTGTGCACCTTAATAAGTTACACAGTCATTTTGCAGCCTCCCTCCCCCCCCTTCTACAACACCCTGGTACCGTGAGAGATAGCTGGAGTTGTTGTGGAGGGACTTGCTTCTACCTGGACAGTACTGTGCAGGCAGGAAGATGGCGCTGAACGCTGCTGGATCCACTCTGAGGAGAAGCTCCGCCCCCATAATGGCGCTGTCTTCCCACTCTTCATAAGATTATACTGGCCTGAGGTTTGATGCTGGCTGAGATCCTGGGACCCCGACAGGCTGTGTGACCAGTGTAGGGTGTAGGCGCTGGCTCAGGGCTCCCCTCACAACACCACACAGTGTACCGCTGAGCCTCCTGGAGCGCAGTTAATACTGCGCTCCTACCCTGATGCCGCCATCTTCACACCGCCCCCCCCCCCCTTGCTAGGGGGGGTTGGTGTCTCACTCGCCACAATCTTCAGCTCTGCAAGGGGGTGGCGGCATGCTGCTGGGGTGAGCGATCCGGGATCCGGTCTGAAGATCGACAGTATCTAGGTCGACAATGTTTAGGTCGACCACTATAGGTCGACAGTCACTAGGTCGACATGGATGGAAGGTCGACAGGGTTTCTAGGTCGACATGTGCTAGGTCGACAGGTCTAAAGGTCGACATGAGTTTTTCACTTCTTTTTTTTTTTCATACTTAACGATCCACGTGGACTACGATTGGAACGGTAAAGTGTGCCGAGCGAAGCGGTAGCGGAGCAAAGGCACCATGCCCGAAGCATGGCGAGCGTAGCGAGCCATGCGAGGGGACGCGGTGCACTAATTTGGGATCCCGGTCACTTTACGAAGAAAACGACACAAAAAAAAAATCCTCATGTCGACCTTTAGACCTGTCGACCTAGCACATGTCGACCTAGAAACCCTGTCGACCTTCCATCCATGTCGACCTAGTGACTGTCGCCCTATAGTGGTCGACCTAAACATTGTCGACCTAGATACTGTCGATAAAACGAACCACACCCGAGCGATCCCCTGTGGCGGGGAACGATCTATCCTCTCTGGAGCTCAGTGTCCAGTAAGCGGAGACAGTGGCTCAGACCCCGCAGGGCGGACACTGCTCCCCCCCAAGTCCCTCGCTGCAGGGAGGCTGTTGCCAGCAGCCTCCCTGTAAAACAATAAACTCTAAAAAATAACTTTTACTAAGGAATCTCTGGAGAGCTCCCCTAGCTGTGACCGGCTCCTCCGGGCACATTTTCTAAACTGAGTCTGGTAGGAGGGGCATATAGGGAGGAGCCAGCCCACACTCTCAAACTCTCAAAGTGCCAATGGCTCCTGGTGGACCCGTCTATACCCCCATTTTACTAATGTGGACCCCAGCATCCTCTAGGACGTAAGAGAAAATAAGGTAATCACACTATAGCTACCAATTAAACTGTTTTAAGTAGAACTTTGTAATTAATATCAACAGGTACAGACAAATTATACCAGAAAAAAACTACACATACTGCAAAACACAATGCAATATAGAAATGTGAGGGAAGTACATATATATTATTTAAATTTGACGAAAAAGAGGAAGTAATAAAATTTTTATAATCACCATATAAATCTATTAAGGATTTCTTGTAATGGTTAATGACCGATCAATTATTACTTCCATAGCCACTAACTTCTTCACTTCATCTTGATTTATTTACATTACATTCTCGTAATCCATTGCATTATCATATTTATAATTACAGTCATTCTTTAGTATTGATTAAACATAATGGAAACCACTTAACATTAAATAAAACAAAACTCACACTTAAATTGGAATAAAAATGTTTCTACTGGCAAAGATTCAGGTTTCAACTTTACAAATGTCTTATTTTACAATTAGCCCCCTTCCGTACATCGTTTGTAATTATTTGTATATGTAAATGATGACATAAAATTGGATAATGTAAAAGCAAATGGCATTTTTGTGATTTGCTCACTCCCATTTAAAATAATTTCTCGGTCACAGCAATGTAGGCTAATAGGTTGTGATAAAAGGAAATGTGTAAGGTATGAAGTAGGAAACAGTCACTCCCATTAGAGACATGCTGCATGTCACAAATGTGAGTCATTGCCGCTAACCACAGGGCTTTTGCCGGCTTAGATTATTGCAATTTGTCTTTCATGTAAAACAGCCATCAGATGATCAGAAATCTTTTGGTCTTAGCTGCCATGCCAGCAAAGTCATAGTTAAACTGGCAGCAAACAGTCAGAGGCTGGAGAAAATCCGACCACTGCATTAACAGTTAATGTTAGTCTAGGTCACATAGGTGGAGATTTATCATAGCTTGGAGAGAGATAAAGTAGAGAGAAACAAGTACTAACCGATAAATTGCTGCTATTTTTCAAAAGGCTATCGTGGAAGATGTATCAAGCATTGTGAAGAGTGGAAAGTGAACCTCAGCCTGTAAAACGAGAACTTCTTGGTACTCTATCTCTATACACTTTATCTCTCTCCAAGCTTTGATGAATCTACCAAATAGTCAGGTCAAGGGAGACACCGCCGCCAAGGGGGGGAGGGGTAGATACTAATTACATGGGCACGGGCCTGGTGGTCCACTGCCCCCCCTACCTTTACTCTGCCCCCCTTGCACGCAGCTTCCCTCTCCAGGCTGCACACGATGCTGTGTGGTCTCTGGGCTGTGTTGGTGCACGGAGACTGCTGCCACTTAGCAGCAGCATTCTCCTTTGCCTGTGCTGGGGGTGGGGGTGGGGGGGGGGGGTAGCGATCACACTGATCACAAACCCCTCTGGATTTGCGCCTGGCTGAGGGGCACGATAGGACCCCCCCCAAAAAAAATCTGTGCTCAGCGCCGCTTTCTTGGCACTGAATTTTATTTTTTTCCATCAAATTGTATAAAGGCTGTACCCACGCCTCCCGTGATTATGCAACGCACCTGAAAAAGTACCTGGGCCCGCCACAGCTCTCTACACCCCTGAGGGCAGGTGGAGAAGAATCATAGGGAGTCATTCAGACCTGACCGCTCGCTAGCTGGTTTTTGCAGTCCTGCGTTCGCATAGTCGCCGCCTACCGTGGAGTGTATTTTAGCTGTGCAAGTGTGCGATCGCATGTGCAGCCGAGCGGTACAAAAAATCTATGTGCATTTTCTGAGTTGCCCAGAACTTACTCAGCCGCTGCGATCACTTCAGCCTGTCGGGGGCCGGAACTGATGTCAGACACCCGCCCTGCAAACGCTTGGACATGCCTGCATTTTTCTAACCACTCCCTGAAAACGGTCAGTTGCCACCCACAAACGCCTTCTTCCTGTCAATCTCCTTGCGATCGGCTATGCAAATGGATTTTTCATAAAACCCATCGCACAGCAACAATCTGCTTTGTACCCATGAAAAAGGGGCCAGGTCTCCAAAAGAAAGGGTCATGGTCACACATAGTAATAATGCCCACAGTAGTAGCACCCAGTAATACACATAATGCCCACCACAGTAGTGCTTCTTATACAATGCCCACAGTAGTAGTGCTCATTATGCACTGTCCACTGTACTGGTAGTGCCCACAGTGGTAGTGTCCCTTATATAGAGCCCATAGTAGTGGTACCCCTTATGCAATGCCCGCAATAGTAGTGCCTCTTATGTCCCCAGGAGTGATGCCCCTTATGAAGTGCCCCCTTTACAATGCCCTCATTAGTAGGGCCCCCAGTAGTAATGCCCTTAATGGTTATGCCCCTGTGTAGTATTACCCCCAGTAGTAATGTTGCCTGTAGTAATGCCCTCAGTCATTTAGCCCCCTGTAGTTTAGCCCTAGTAGTTGTTCCCACAGTAGTTTACCCCCCCTTTAGTTTAGCTTCCCAGTGGTAATGCCCCCAGTAATTTAGCCCTCATGTAGTTTGCCCCATGTAGTTTAGCCTCCCAGTGGTAATGCCCCCAGTAGTTTGCCTGCTTGTAGTTTAGCCGCCAGTAGTAATGCCCCCCTGTAGTTTGCCCCCTTGTAGTTTAGTCCCTGTAGTTATGCCTCCAGTAGTTTAGCCCCTGTAGTTATGCCCCCCTTGTAGTTTAGCCCCCAGTAGTAATGTCCCCCATAGTTTGGCCCCTGTAGTTATGCCCCCAGTAGTTTAGCCCCCAAGTAGTAATGCCCCTGTAGTTATGCCACCAGTTGTAATGCCCTCCTGTAGTTTGCCCCCAGTAGTTAGACCCTTTGTAGTTTGCCCACTTGTAGTTTGCCCCCAGTAGCTTGCCCCCTTGTAGCTTGCCCCCCTGTAGTTTGCCCCCATGTAGCTTACCCCTAGTAGTTTGCCCCCTTGTAGTTGGCCCCCAGTAATAATGTCCCCCAGTAGTTTGCCCCCAGTAATAATGTCCCCCAGTAGTTTGCCCCCAGTAGATACCCCCAGTAGTAATGCCCCCCAGTAGTTTGCCCCCAGTAGTAATGCCCCTTGTAGATGCCCCCCAGTAGTAATGTCCCCCGTAGTTTGCCCCCAGTAGATGCCCCCTCAGTAGTAATGCCCCCCGCCCAGTAGATGCGCCGCTGCACTAAGGAAGAAAACAAAAAACACACCATACTCACTGAGCCCCGCTCCCGCTTCCAGACTGCTGCAGTCCTCCTCTCTTGGCATACACTCCTCAGCACTATGATAGAGACATCATGACTGACGTCTCTCCCATAGCGCATGCCGCACAGTGATAGTGCCGGAAGCCAGAGCTCAGTACTGAACTCCTGCTTTCAGTGTAGAGAGGGAGACGGGTGCCCGCTGGTAACACAATCTCAGCGGGCGCCCATCATCTCCCTGTGCGGCGCAGGGGACACATCAGGTTAGGTGGGCCAGAGGAGCCGGAACTGGTTCTGTCTCCAAGTGGAACTGACAGAACGCAGTTCCGCCCCGTTTCGGCTCACTTTAACCCCTGGTAATAACACACTAGATATAACCAATAGAAACTTCATAAACAATGACTGGTTCTTATCTACATTTTAGTGCTTTGGATTGTGGATAATGCAAGAATGGTGTACAGTACATACAGTACCCTCGATTTATTACTGCAAGGTACAATTTTATTTTAGTGACCTTTATTCCTGTTATGAGCCGCTGTAGTGGCTCATTCCCCATTGCATTCTGTTTATGTATTTTATGTTATACTGTTTCTGTTCCCCTTGGCTTTTATGGGGTGTCCGGAGTCCACACTTAATTAGGGGGTACTGTTATGTACCACAAGCAGTGGTTCATTCCTGTTTGCTTTCTGTTCAGCAATTTTATGTTATATTTCTGATTGCATGCCAGGATTTCTCTTGTACTTGTTTAGAAGACTCTTGTTGGCAACCTGTGGTGAGTCTGTATAACTGCAGCCTGTTTTCTATGTGTTAAGCCTCACCTGTCAGATAATTTGGTCATTATGTGGTGAGTCTGTACTGCAGTCTGGCTCTTGTCTGTGTAGCCTCTCCTGCCAGTATTTTGGCCATTACCTTGTGCCTAGCTTCCAGCCATCCTGATTGGGGCGTGCTTCCCTTATTACCCATCTAGCCCTGCAGTCCAGCTCCGGTGATAGAAATTTGTTATGGTACCTGTATGTTCCAGTTCTTGGTTAGCTTCCTGCAAGCTTGTTCCTGGTCCCTGTCAGCAGCTTCCAGTGGAGCCTGTCTTCCTGCCTCTGGTGTGTTCCTGCATCCAGCTTGTGTACTCCAGTGTCCTGTGTCCAGTTTCCAGAGTACGGTCTGAGGGATCATTTCCTGCTGTCCTCCGAGTTTGTCTTCCAGTGGAGTGGTCTGGTGTCCAAAGCCTCGGGGGTGCCGGTCGTTTCCTGCGCGCACCTCCCGTGGTGTCGTGAGTAGCGGCTCTGCCGCACCTTACGGGTGAAGCAATATTATTCTAATCATCTTGCCATTGTGTTTTCTGCGGAGGATTCGCCACTGTTGTCCTTGCCGAACTACGACGGATTCGTATTTGGTATTTGGCAGCGTTACTTTAGTTACGGTTTTTCTTGGCGGCCGTGCCACACATAAATTAGTTTATTATTTTCTGTGGTTTCTCCTTTCGCTTTTGTGTCTGTCTTAGTTAGTTTTTTCCTTCTCTGTCTCAGTTAATGCCTTGTCAACAACTAAGACCAGGGGGCATTGGAGTTCGGGCAGACCTAATCCACCCGTTCAAATGTGGCTGCTGTGGGCCCAAGAAACCATAGTCTCGCAGGCGTTAACCGACCACTAGGGAAGGACAACGGTGTCAGGGTTTTCCATTAGGGGTTGCTGCAAATCTCAGTCCAGTTGCAGCTTCACGTATCTGTACTTGGAAATCTCCTGGTGCCACCCAATCTCCTGGGTTCCAAGTACGCAGAACATAACAGTATCACCGGCCATACAACAAAAAACAAAACTTAACAGAGTAGATTTCTTTCTTGGTAGAATCCAGTCCAGAATCTAGTCCAGAATCCAGTCCAGTCCAGAATCCAGTCTAGTCCAGAATCCAGTCCAGTCCAGACTCCAGTCCTGTCTTGTCCTGTCCAGAATCCACACCTGTCTTGTCCAGTCCAAAATCCAGTCCTGTCTTGTTCTGTCCAGAATCCTGTCTTGTCTTGTCCAGTCCAGAATCCTGTCTTGTCTAGTTCAGAATCCAGCCTTGTCTTGTCCAGTCCAGTCTGTCTAGCCTGAAATCCACCTGTGCCAACTATGCAAGCCCTGCAGGCATCTCTCTCAGCCCTGAACTCTGCTTTCAGTGCCTTGAAACCTGAGCGGCTGGAAGTTTTGCAGCAATCCTTAAAGCAACTGCAAAACCTTCTGACCAAAATTTTTCTTATCCTGCCCGAATTTGTTTAGAGTTCATCTATCTTTAAAGAGACTCTTGCTCACAATATTGTGACAAGAGAATCCTCAGATTTGGTTGGAGAGAAAAGGTTTAACAGTTTTCTGCGGCCCAAGCTCTCAGAAGAGGAGCATCGGCATCGCAGAAACTTAAATTTATGCCTATATTGTGGGGGTTCAGGCCATTTTCTGCAGACCTGTGATTTGCGCAGGCCAAAATGTGGTGACAAGTCCTGCCCTCTGGCTGAGTTGAGTCAGGGTTCAAGACCTACTCCTGTCTCTACTGTGGCAGAGGTACTTGTCATGAAACCCACACAAAAAAGCACTCTGTCCTATAATTGAGGTCCTTGGGCTAGGGAGCCCCATTATAGATTCTGGAATCAGAGGAGAATGTTTCTCTCATCTTTTGCCTTTCCTGTTAAATCAGAGTTGCAAACCCCAGTAGGGAAATCTCAGGGTCCTGGAGCATTGCCCGATGCTCAGGGTCCTGGAACGTTGCCTGATGTACAGAGTCCTGGAGCGGTGCCCTATGCTCAGGGCCCTGTAGCGGTGCCCAATGCTCAGGGTCCAAAAGGGGCATCGGATATAATGGTTCAGGTGTCAATCCCAGAAGGGGTCTCAGAAGCTGTTACCCCAGGTAGGGACTTGAAAGGCGCAACCCAAGAAAGGGTATCTAAAGTCTGATGATCCGGTGCCAGCAAGAGAGTCCGAGGTGCCGACCCCAGGAAGAGACTCGAAGGACTCAAAGGGAACCCAAAGGGGTTCCCGGAGGCTACTGCCCTAGATGGGTTCCCGGAGGCCACTGCCCCAGAGGGGTTCCCTAAGGCCACTGCCCTAGAGGGGTTCCCGAAGGCCACTGCCCAAAGAGGGTCCCAAAGACCACAGCTTCAATTAAGGTTATTAGTGACCTGGTCCCAGCAATGCACTCCAGTCAGTAAGATGGGAATTAATTGGATCCTGACGCTTTTTATGATATTTCTACATCTATAGTCTTTAATGGGGACTTAGCCCAATTTCTTGCACTCACCAAACACTTTTTTACCATTATGCAGTCTAGACCATCTTTTGGCATCACTTCAGAGAACTTTGTGCTCTATCTGATTTACTCCTTTAGAGGAGAGCCTTTTGAACGGGCGTCCAACTTAATTAAAACCGAAGATCCCATTCTTCAGGATGCCCGGGCATTCAGTGATGCTGTCATTAAGAAATATGGTCCCAAAGAGATTAGTTCAGGTTTCTCTAAGTCACCTGTCTTATCAGCTGAGAGTCCACCGAATATTATAAAATCGGCACAAAAATCTCAGCCTGTTGTATTGACTGCGGGATGTGCTTTTCTGTCGTCTTCTTGCAGTACTTCTGAAAGTTCAGTCCCCAAAATTAGAAAACCAATCTCGGGATTTAACCCAGCCTTGCTGGAGGGTACCATCAGTTCAGACAATGTTTGGGGAATTACCTTGGTCAGACCTCAAGAACCATGTAAAAAAAAAATAATAATAATTGCTGACTCTTGCCTTGTTTAAAAAAAATAAAAAAGAAGAAAAATTCTTGTCTTGTGTCCAGTGGCCCCCGTCAAGGGGGGGGGGGGCACTGTTACAAGCTGTTGCCACAGCTTGTTTCTGTCTTCTTGCCATTGTCTGTTTATACACGTGTCAGTTTTTTTTTGTTTATGTATCCCTTGTTTTGGAAAACCTGGATTTTGGGGTACTTTGACCCTTCCTCAAGGGGGAAGGGGGGTACTGTAATGAGCCGTTGCAGTGGCTCATTCCCCATTGCATTCTGTTTATGTAATTTATGTTATACTTCTGTTTCTATTCCCCTTGGCTTTTATGGGGTGTCCGGAGTCTACCCTTAAGGAGGGGTTACTGTTATGAACCACAAGCAGTGGTTCATTCCCATTTGCTTTCTGTTCAGGAATTTTATGTTATATTTCTGATTGCATGCCAGGATTTCACTTGTACTTGTTTAGAAGACTCTTGTTGGCAACCTGTGGTGAGTCTGTGTAACTACAGCCTGTTTACTATGTGTTAAGCCTCACCTGTCAGATAATTTGGTCATTATGTGGTGAGTCTGTACTGCAGTCTGGCTCTTGTCTGTGTAGCCTCTCCTGCCAGTATTTTGGCCATTACCTTGTGCCTAGCTTCCAGCCATCCTGATTGGGGTGTGCTTTCCTTATTACCCAGCTAGCCCTGCAGTCCAATGCCGGTGATAGAAGTTTGTTATGGTACCTGTATGTTCCAGTTCTTGGTTAGATTCTGCAAGCTTGTTCCTGGTCCCTGTCAGCAGCTTCCAGTGGAGCCTGTCTTCCTTCCTCTGGTGTGTTCCTGCATCCAGCTTGTGTACTCCAGTGTCCTGTGTCCAGTTTCCAGAGTGCGGTCTGAGGGATCATTTCCTGCTGTCCTCCGAGTTTGTCTTCCAGTGGAGTGGTCTGGGGTCCAAAGCCTCGGGGTTCTGGTCATATCCTGCATGCACCTTCCGTGGAGTCGTGAGTAGCGGCTCTGCCGCACCTTATGGCTGAAGCAATATTATTCTAATCATCTTGCTGTTGTGTTTTCTGTGGAGGTTCCGCCACTGTTGTCCTTGCCGAACTATGATGGAATCGTATTTGGCATTTGGGCTGCGTTACTTTGGTTACAGTTTATCTTGGCGGCCATGCCGCACATAAATTAGTTTATTATTTTATGTGGTTTCCCCTTTCGCTTTTGTGTCTGTCTTAGTTAGTTTTCCCCTTGTTCTTTCTTTGTCTCGGTTAATGCCTTGTCACCAGCTAAGACCGGGGGGCATCAGAGTTCGGGCAGACCTAATCCACCCATTCAATTTCAAACGCGGCTGCCATGGGCCCAAGAAACCATAGTCTAGCAGGCGTTAACCAACCACTAGGGAAGGACAACGGAGTCAGGGTTTTCTGTTAGGGGTTGCTGCAAATCTCAGTCCAGTTGCAGCTTCACACATCTGTACTTGGAACTCTCCTGGGTTCCAAGTACAAAGAACATAAAAATTCCATTACATATTTGCTGATGAAAATGTAATGAATATTTTAGACCTATTCTGTAAATAAATATTGTCATATTTGGTATATTTGTGATATTGTTAAGACAGATTTATTTGGAATTCCAATCCACATTCAAAACAGTTAGGAGCTGATAGTGAGTAGCACTTTGCTGTGATCGCTTTAGTGTCTTCAGCCATAGTTCTGAGACTTTATGCTAATGCTACTATAACCCTTCCCTGATTAACAACTGTGTGTCTGACAGTGCAAAGACTGGGATGCCTATTTTGTGTGTCTGCATTAAAAACTATCAGAAGCACCATCTAGACTTGCAACAGCCCCATGCTATAGTAGTGTAGTTGTGGAATCTTCATCAGAGTATGGCTTACAATGTATGCAATTGAGCGCATGAGTCCAAAGCCAATCCTATTACATGCCCGTGATACTCCCATAATACACTCAGCAGACAGAAGATCTTTGTCTATTTGTTTAGCCTCCTACCAGTCACTGGGTGATTCAGACTAGAGATGTGCACCGGAAATTATTCGGGTTTTGTGTTTTGGTTTTGGATTTGGTTCCGCGGCCGTGTTTTGGATTCGGACGCATTTTGGCAAAACCTCCCTTAAAATTTTTTGTCGGATTCGGGTGTTTTTTTTTAAAAACACCTCAAAAACAGCTTAAATCATAGAATTTTGGGGTAATTTTAATCCTATAGTATTATTAACCTCAATAACCATAATTTCCACTCATTTCAAGTCTATTCTGAACACCTCACACCTCACAAGGGCCCTCATTCCGAGTTGTTCGCTCGGTAATTTTCTTCGCATCGCAGCAATTTTCCGCTAATTGCGCATGCGCAATGTTCGCACTGCGACTGCGCCAAGTAAATTTGCTAAGAAGTTTGGTATTTTACTCACGGCATTACAAGGTTTTTTCTTCGTTCTGGTGATCGGAGTGTGATTGACAGGAAGTGGGTGTTTCTGGGCGGAAACTGGCCGTTTTATGGGTGTGTGTGAAAAAACGCTGCCGTTTCTGGGAAAAACGCGGGAGTGTCTGGAGAAACGGGGGAGTGTCTGGGCGAACGCTGGGTGTGTTTGTGACGTCAAACCAGGAACGAAACTGACTGAACTGATCGCAGTGGCAGAGTAAGTATCGAGCTACTCAGAAACTGCTTAGAAATTTATAATCGCAATTTTGAGAATCTTTTGTTCGCAATTATGCTAAGCTAAGATTCACTCCCAGTAGGCGGCGGCTTAGCGTGTGCAATGCTGCTAAAAGCAGCTTGCGAGCGAACAACTCGGAATGAGGGCCAATATTATTTTTAGTCCTAAAATTTGCACCAAGGTTGGATGAGGCTGGATGACTTAGCTAAGCGACCTAAGAGGGCGGCACAAACACCTGGCCCATCTAGGAGTGGCACTGCAGTGTCAGACAGGATGGCACTTATAAAAATTGGCCCCAAACATCACATGATGCAAATATAAATAAATAAAAAAAAGAGGTGCAAGATGGAATTGTCCTTGGGCCCTCCCACCCACCCTTATGTTGTATAAACAGGACATGCACACTTTAACAAACCCATCATTTCAGCCACAGGGTCTGCCACATGACTGTGGCTGAAATGACTGGTTAGTTTGGGCCCCCACCAAAAAAAAGAAGCAATCAATCTCTCCTTGATCAAACTGGCTCTACAGAGGCAAGATGTCGACCTCATCATCATCCTCCGATTCCTCACCCCTTTCACTGTGTACATCCCCCTCCTCAAAGAGTATTAATTCGTCCCCACTGGCATCCGCCATCACAGGTCACTGTGTACTTTCTGGAGGCAATTGCTGGTGAATGTCTCCACGGAGGAATTGATTATAATTCATTTTGATGAACATCATCTTCTCCACATTTTGTGGAAGTAACCTTCTACGCCGATCGCTGACAAGGTGACCGGCTGCACTAAACACACTTTCGTAGTACACACTGGAGGGGGGGCAACTTATGTAAAATAAAGCCAGTTTGTGCAAGGGCCTCCAAATTGCCTCTTTTTCCTGCCAGTATACGTACGGACTGTCTGACGTGCCTTCTTGGATGCTGTCACTCATATAATCCT
The DNA here is from genome assembly GCF_028390025.1 of Pseudophryne corroboree. Lineage (NCBI taxonomy): Eukaryota > Metazoa > Chordata > Amphibia > Anura > Myobatrachidae > Pseudophryne > Pseudophryne corroboree. Next base: position 764,244,684 of record NC_086447.1, read on the forward strand.
CCACTATTCTTTCAATGGTGACAGAATCATATGCAGTGACAGTAGACGACATGTCAGTAATCGTTGGCAGGTCCTTCAGGCCAGACCAGATGTCGGCACTCGCTCCAGACTGCCCTGCATCAGTGCCAGTGGGTGGGCTCGGAATTCTTATCTTTTTCCTCGCAGCCCCAGTTGCGGGAGAATGTGAAGGAGGAGATGTTGACGGGTCACGTTCCGCTTGACTTGACAATTTTCTCACCAGCAGGTCTTTGAACCTCTGCAGACTTGTGTCTGCCGGAAAGAGAGATACAACGTAGGCTTTAAACCTAGGATCGAGCACGGTGGCCAAAATGTAGTGCTCTGATTTCAACAGATTGACCACCCGTGAATCCTGGTTAAGCGAATTAAGGGCTCCATCCACAAGTCACACATGCGTAGCGGAATCACTCCATTTTAGCTCCTCCTTCAATCTCTCCAGCTGCTTCTGCAAAAGCCTGATGAGGGGAATGACCTGACTCATGCTGGCAGTGTCTGAACTGACTTCACGTGTGGCAAGTTCAAAGGATTGCAGAACCTTGCACAACGTTGAAATCATTCTCCACTGCGCTTGAGTCAGGTGCATTCCCCCTCCTTTTCCTATATTGTAGGCAGATGTATAGGCTTGAATGGCCTTTTGCTGCCCCTCCATCCTCTTGAAGCATATAGAGGGTTGAATTCTACCTGGTTACCAACTCTTGCTACAGCTGATGGAGGGGCAGGTTCAGGAGTGTTTGCTGGTGCTCCAGTCTTCGGCACGCAGTGGCTGTATGCCGACAATGGCCTGCAATTCTTCGGGCCACCGACAGCATATCTTGCACGCCCCTGTCATTTTTTAAAAAATTCTGCACCACCAAATTAATTGTATGTGCAAAACATGGGACGTGCTGGAATTTGCCCACATGTAACGCACGCACAATATTGGTGGCGTTGTCCGATGTCACATATCATTGGGGAGGGTCCAGTTGGGGTAAGCCAATCTGCGATGATATTCCTCAGTTTCCATAAGAGGTTGTCAGCTGTGTGCCTCTTATGGAAAGTGGTGATACAAAGCGTAGCCTGCCTAGGAACGAGTTGGCGTTTGCGAGATGCTGCTACTGGTGCCGCTGCTGTTGTTGTTGCTGCGGGAAGCAATACATCTACCCAGTGGGCTGTCACAGTCATATAGTTCTGAGTCTGCCCTGCTCAACTTGTCTACATGTCCGTGGTTAAGTGGACATTGGGTACAACTGCATTTTTAAGGACACTGGTGACTCTTTTTCTAACGTTTGTGTACATTCTCGGTATCACCTGCCTAGAGAAGTGGAACCTAGATGGGATTTGGTACCGGGAACACACTACCTCAAGAAAATCTCTAAGTCCCTGTGAATTAACGGTGGATACCGGACACACGTCTAACACCAACACAGCTGCCAAGGCCTGAGTTATCCGCTTTACAACAGGATGACTGCTGTGATATTTCATCTTCCTCGCAAAGGACTGTTGGACAGTCAATTGCTTACTGGAAGTAGTACAAGTGGTCTTCCGACTTCCCCTCTGGGATGACGATCGACTCCCAGCAGCAACAACAACAGCACCTGCAGCAGTAGGCGTTACACTCAAGGATCCATCGGAGGAATCCCAGTTAGGAGAGGACTCGTCAGACTTGCCAGTGACATGGCCTGCAGGACTATTGGTGTTCCTGTCTAAGGAGGAAATTGACACTGAGAGAGTTGGTGTTGTGGTTTGCAGGAGCTTGGGTACAAGAGGAAGGGATTTAGTTGTCAGTGGACTGCTTCCGCTGTCACCCAAAGGTTTTGAACTTGTCAATGACTTCTGATGAATGTGCTCCAGGTGACGTATAAGGGAGGATGTTCCTAGGTGGTTAACATCCTTACCCCTACTTATTACAGCTTGACAAGGCAGCACACGGCTTGACACCTGGGGGTATATTTACAAAGATTCGTGTTTTGGCCGTTTTGAAGGGTGTTTGAACTCGAATGGTATCGGGTGCATTTTACTGCAACTTTTTTAATCCTGATACGATCATTCACTAAGCTGCCGAGTTTTGCACAATCGTTTTTTCCGATGTCGATGTGATTCGTAATATCAGGCAGTGCTTTACGGGAGTGATGAGTAAAACACTGCCTGACAAAACACAAGGAATCCCGGCCGGATCTGTGAGATCCGTGCAGGGCTTCATTGTGTACCTTAAAAAGTTGTTTAAAGTCTAATAAATTCTGAATAAAATTGCGTGGGGTTCCCCCTCCTAAGCACAACCAGCCTCGGGCTCTTTGAGCTGGTCCTGGTTGAAAAAATATGGGGAAAAAAATGACAGGGTTTCCCCCATATTTAATCAACCAGCACCGGGCTCTGCGCCTGGTACTGGTTCCAAAAATACGGGGGACAATAAGCGTAGGGGTCCCCCGTATTTTTGAAACCAGCACCAGGCTCCACTAGCTGGGGAGATAATGCCACAGCCGGGGGACACTTTGATATCGGTCCCTGCGGCCGTGCCATTAAAACCCCAACTAGTCACCCCTGGCCGGGGTACCCTGGAGGAGTGGGGACCCCTTCAATCAAGGGGTCCCCCCCTCCAGCCACCCAAGGGCCAGGGGTGAAGCCAGAGGCTGTCCCCCCCATCCAAGGGCGGCGGATGGGGGGCTGATAGCCTTGCTGATAGACCCGCACTTGAGCACTCAGAAACTAACACCCAAATACGAATGAATAGTGAATGCCCGTATTCTATGAAATAACAGCCGCGTTTGACCGATGGTCTATTCATTCGTATTTCGGAACGTTGTCATTCAAACCATTACGAATAGACCAGACACCGCCGAGATTGGTGCTTAGTGAATTCCCGGATTGGGACACAAATCGGCCAAACTCGGATTTTTAGTAAATACTGGCCCTGTTGTCCGCATTTCTGTTAAAATAATTCTACACTGAAGAGGTGATTTTTTTTTGTAATTTGACCAGGCATGTCAATGGCCATATTCATCCCAAGGACAACAGGTGTCTCCCCGGGTGCCTGACTTAAACAAACCACCTCACCATCAGAATCATCCTTGTCAATTTCCTCCTCAGCGCCAGGAACACCCATATCCTCATCCTGGTGTACTTCAACAGTGACATCTTCAATTTGACTATCAGGAACTGGGCTGTGGGTGCTCCTTCCAGCACTTGCAGGGGGCGTGCAAATGGAAGGAGCCACCTCTTCCCGTCTAGTGTTGGGAAGGTCAGGCATCGCAACCGCCGACACAATTAGACTCTCCTTGGGGATTTGTGATTTAGAAGAACGCACAGTTCTTTGCTGTGCTTTTGCCATCTTAACTCTTTTCAGTTTTCTAGCGGGAGGATGAGTGCTTCCATCCTCATGTGAAGCTTAACCACTAGCCATGAACATAGGCCAGGGCCTCAGCCATTCCTTGCCACTCCGTGTCGTAAATGGCAAATTGGCAAGTTTATGCTTCTCCTCAGACGCTTTTAATTTAGATTTTTGGGTCATTTTACTGAACTTTAGGTTTTTGGATTTTACATGCTCTCTACTATGACATTGGGCATCGGCCTTGGCAGACGACGTTGATGGCATTGAATCATCTCTGCCATGACTAGTGGCAGCAGCTTCAGCACGAGGTGGAAGTGGATCTTGATCTTTCCCTATTTCACCCTCCACATTTTTGTTCTCCATTTTTTAATGTGTGGAATTATATCCCAGTAATATTATTATATCAATAGCAATGGCCTACTGTACTGTACAACTATATACTGTTGGTCACCAAAATGCTGCACTGTACTACTATATATACTGCTCACAACAATGCGGCACAGATATGGATGGATACTTGAAGTGACACGGAGCTGCAAGATACAGCAATGGACTACTGTACTGTACCACTATATACTGTTGGTCACCAAAATGCTGCACTGTGTTACTGTATATACTGCTCACAACAATGCAGCACAGATATGGATACTTGCAGTGACACAGAGCTGCAAGATACAGCAATGGACTACTGTACTGTACAACTATATACTGTTGGTCACCAAAATGCTGCACTGTACTACTATATATGCTGCTCACAACAATGCAGCACAGATATTGATACTTGCAGTGACACGGAGCTGCAAGATACAGCAATGGACTACTGTACTGTACAACTATATACTGTTGGTCAACAAAATGCTGCACTGTATTACTTTATATACTGCTCACAACAATGCAGCACAGATATGGATACTTGCAGTGACACGGAGCTGCAAGATACAGCAATGGACTACTGTACTGTACAACTATATACTGTTGGTCAACAAATGCTGCACTGTACTAGTATATATACTGCTCACAGCAATGCAGCACAGACATGGATACTTGCAGTGACACGGATCTGCAAGATACAGCAATGGACTACTGTACTGTACAACTATATACTGTTGGTCACCAAAATGCTGCACTGTACTACTATATATACTGCTCACAACAATGCAGCACAGATATGGATACTTGCAGTGACACGGAGCTGCAAGATACAGCAATGGACTACTGTACTGTACAACTATATACTGTTGGTCACCAAAATGCTGCACTGTACTACTATATATACTGCTCACAACAATGCAGCACAGATATGGATACTTGCAGTAACATGGAGCTGCAAGATACAGCAATGGACTACTGTACTGTACAACTATATACTGTTGGACACCAAAATGCTGCACTGTACTACTATATATACTGCTCACAACAATGCAGCACAGATATGGATACTTGAAGTGACACGGAGCAACAAGATATAGCAATGTCCTACTGTACTGTACAACTATATACTGTTGGTCACCAAAATGCTGCAATGTACTGCTGTATATACTGCTCACAACAATGCAGCACAGATATGGATACTTGAAGTGACACAGAGCTGCAGGATACAGCAATGGACTACTGTACTGTACAACTATATACTGTTGGTCATCAAAATGCTGCACTGAACTACTATATATACTGCTCACAACAATGCAGCACAGATATGGATACTTGAAGTTACACGGAGCTGCAAGATACAGCAATGGACTACTGTACTGTACTACTATACTGGTGGTCACCAAAATGCTGCACTGTACTACTATATATAATATATATAGTATATACTGGTCACACAACAATGCAGCAGATATTGAGCACTGATGATCAGGATACTGTCTAGTACTGAGTGTGACATGGAGCTGCAAGATACAGCAATGGCCTACTGTAATGTACTACTATAATTATATACTGGTGGTCCCCACAATGCAGCACACTGAGCACAGATATTTGCAGCACACTGAGCACAGATATGGAGCTTTTCAGGCAGAGAACGTAGATATTTGCAGCACACTGAGCACAGATATGGAGCGTTTTCAGGCAGAGAATGTAGATATTTGCAGCACACTGAGCACAGATATTTGCAGCACACTGAGCACAGATATTTGCAGCACACTGAGCACAGATATTTGCAGCACACTGAGCACAGATACAGAGCTTTTCAGGGAGAGAACATAGTCACGTCCTCTCCGTACAATCTCCAATGCACGAGTGAAAATGGCGGCGACGCGCGGCTCTTTATATGGAATACGAATCTCGCGAGAATCCAACAGCGGGATAATGACATTCGGCCTAGTTCGGGTTAACCGAGCAAGGCGGGAAGATCCGAGGCTGCCTCGCACCCGTGTAAAATAGGTGAGGTGGGGGTTCGGATCTCAACGAACCGAACCCTCTCATCTCTAATTCAGACCTAATCGCTGGGCTGCAAACATTACAGTCCTGCGTTCGGATAGTCGCCACCTACAGGAGGAGTGTAACTTCACTGTGCAAGTGTGCGATCACATGTGTACGCCGAGCTGCAAAAATCCACTTTGTGCAGTCTCTACGTAGCCCAGGACTTACTCCTACAGTGCGATGAGAACAGGCTGATTGGGGCCAGAGCTGACGTCAGACACCCTCACTGAAAATGCTTGGACACGTCTGCATTTTTCCGGACACTCCAAATAAACAGTCAGTTACCACCCACAAACGGCTTCCTCCAGTCAATCACCTTTCAAACGCCCATGCAATTTTTTTTAACGCACCTGCCCTTTGTTGTTGTCTGACGCGCGTGTCCACTGCGGTGCATACACACGCGCAGTTAGTACCTGATCACCCGCTGTGCGAAAAACGCACATCAGCGATCAGGTCTGAATCACCCCCACAGTCCAGGAACATCCTCTATATTCTAGAGTCGGTGCATCCCAATTTGTCCTGAGACTCTATGCACACACACAGTGGGACACATACGTCTTGTGACTTTTAAGGAATGGAAAGACCTTGCACTCTCTTAGCACTGTGTATTAGCCAATAGAGTATTAGGTCTCTAGAAATTGGTCTGTAATGCACACTAGCGACCAGGAACTAATGGGGAAGATGTATCAAGCATTGTGAAGAGTGGAAAGTGAACTTCAGCCTACTGGCACCAGATTCTTGTGGGACTTGGATTCTATATAAGGTGCCGTGGTCAGGACTTGGTGCCTTTTCACTGATGCACTCTGAATACTGCGCTGTACTCTGCTGTACGGGCTGTACTTATACAGTAAGTGACTGTGTATAGGGGGAACACTTCTGCTATGCTGCGCTATACTCTGCTGTACTTATATCCCAGTGTATAGGGGCATGCTTGTGCTATGCTGCGCTATACTCTGCTGTACTGGCTGTACTTATAAGTCACTGTGTATAGGGGGCATGCTTCTGGTATGCTGCACTGTACTATGCTATACTCTGCTGTACTTATAAGTGACTGTGTATAGGGGGCACGCTTCTGGTATGCTGCACTAAACTACTCTGCTGTACTCTGCTGTACTTGTAAGTGACTATGTATAGGGGGCACCAGGGATGGAACTGCCAGAGACAATGGAGACAGTTGCCACCAGGCTCCAACCCTGAAGGGGGCAAATCTCCATTGTCCTGACTTGCATCGCACCACCTAAGCCTCTGCAAACTTTCAACATGATTAAGAACCAGCTGCACTGTGCTGTGCTCATTCGCTATCAGAGACACAGCGGTCACGTAACATGCCATTCTCGAACCACCCCCGGCTGCTGTTAGCTCATCAGCAGAGGTTAGCTGCAGACAGGGACTCTTTTCTGTGCTCCGGTTCTCTCAGGTGCTGTGGGTCCAGAATGGTTACCGCTGCCAGCATGGAAGACAGAGACGTTCCTGCGGACCCTCTGCTGTATCTGGTGAGAAGAATGTGGCTGTCTGGTCAGGAGTCAGGAAGTCCAATGCGTGGTCTGTTGCTGCTGCTTGTACAGACAGCACACTCTCAGACCATGGGACTACTTCCAGTGCATTTGTAATTCCATGATAGCCTTACACTTACAGTCTAGTCTGAGTCCATCTCTGAGTCACATCCTCTGTACCTACCAGCTGGGGGCTATAACGGATCCCTCTCTTCCATGGGGATCACAGCAGTGAAGCTATGTGCGTCCCTCAGGGACAAAAGTATAATGGGGTGGTTGTTCTGTTGTGTCTCTCAGCACAGCTACCAGTCTGCAGCCAGGTTAGTGTCACTTTTTTAGGGATATAGAAATGTTTGTGGTAAACTCAGTTTGGGATGAATTGCATGGGAAGGCCACCATGTGCTGTTGGAACGCTGTCAATGGAATGCTGAAGTGCACTGATTTTTGCCCCTAAATTGTGCTATTTCATTCACAGCCACATAGTGGTGTGTATTAAAATACATTATTTAGTGGCTACTTTGTTGGCATTTAGTGTGTTACCATGTGTGCAGCATAGGTGAGGACTCTCGGGTGATTCGCCAGCATTCTACCTAATGAGTCAACCCCTTTGTATATCAGTGTACTTGCAATGAAATAGTATGACCTTGAATAAACACACTAAGGAGTGTTTACTGTGTATGTCTACATGTCACCCCTGCCCCCCCCAAACTCTATCATGTGCCCCTTCCAAGAGTGTGTGTGTGTGTGTGTGTGTGTGTGTGTGTGTGTGTGTGTGTGTGTGTGTGTGTGTGTTTGTCACTGTCTCCTCCATGTACAAATATATGTGTAAATATGACATCCCAGTATGAATGACGCCATGTCATCCCCCCGTTCCCCAATGTGTGTCACCATGTTGTCCCTCCAGGCCCCAGTGTGTGTGTCCCTGCCCCCCCCCCCCCCCCCCCCAAGAAACAGTGTGTATGTCTCTATGTCCCCCCAGGCTCCAGTGTATGCATCACTGTGTCCTTCTGAGGTCCCAGTATATGTGTAACTACAGTATATCTCCCCAGGACCCAATTTGTGTCAATATATTGTCCACAGACATAAATGTGTATGTCTTCATGTCCCCTCCAGTCCCTAGAATGAATGTCACCCATCCCCCCAGGACGCAATGTGTGTCACCATGTGCCCCCATCCCCCAGGTCTCAGTGTGTATGACTCCATGTCCCCTCCAGTCCACAATATATATGTATCCATGTCCAGGCACCAGTATGTCTCTAATCATCCTTATGTGTATCTGGCCTTTCTTTTTCCTCTTTTGCCTGTGTCTCCCATTACTTATTTTATTATATATCTTCCTTTACCCCACCTATTTCTACCATTTACCCACAACCATGCACCCTGTGTCCTCCACAAACCACTATTTATCTTGTCCTGCACCTAACCCCCCCCCCCCCTCCTTTCTTCTTCCACTTCTGGACACTTCACCCCACGTACCTTCCTCCTCTTCCTTTTCTGCTGAAGTTGGTGGAGATTGGGTCCTGCTGGTAAACGGTAACAAGCAACACTTAGATAATGACAATGGAAGGTACAGTACACACAATCTTAAAGCAGTGATTGTTACCCAGTGTTATAAAGTGTGTGTGTGTGTGTGTGTGTGTGTGTGTGTGTGTGTGTGTGTGTGTGTGTGTGTGTGTGTGTGCGTGTGTGGTGGAGGGTCCCAACATCTGTCTTGCCTCTGTGCACCTAGGATGAAGTTATGCCATTGGGGGGCATGATACTGTATGCTGCACTATGCTGTACTGGCTTTGCTGTACAAGTGACTGTGTGTAGGGGTACGCTGCTGTATGCTGTGCTGTACTCCACTGTAAATTGTACTGTTTGGTGTGCTTTACCTTAGTGCACTTTGTTCACGAACATCTATAAGCCCTGTGACTCCACGCAGTTTTAACCGAGCTGCAAGTTAAAATAAATATATATATATATATATATATATATATATATATATATATATATATATCTATCAGGGATGTGCAGTGAGCTAAATGGCTCAGGAGGCACAGTCTAGCACCAGAGCCAGATTTGCATGCAATATATGATCCAAAGAGTGCATCTGGGCATTATATAGAGGTGCAGCAGTATAAACTCCTGGAAATTTGTTGAGTGTTGATAAGAGATGTGTGGAAAAGTTAGCCAGGTGAGGCACTGCATTACCTGCCATATACTTTTTACTCCAGAGTTTTGGCAATAAAAATTATTAGAATAATGCAAAGAAGATATTTCAAACATATTCTTTGTATTTTTCATATACTTTATATAGTCAAAACTCTGGCCACAATCATTACATACCTAAAGACTCATTCCAAGAACAATCCTTTGGATATAATAACCAATCATACAAAATGATTAATGGCACAACTCTAAAAAAAACAATTACATTGGATCAATATTGAATAAGTTTTGACCAAAAAAGTACTCTTATATTGTGACAATAGACTTACTTTAGAATTAATTTATGTATTCCAAAATGGATGATGACTATATTCCATCAAATTGGAAAAAAATCCTACTGGAATAGAAAATATGTATCAATATTAAATTACCATATCAGTAATCAGTGTTCAATAAATGTATAAATAAAAATACATACCCACTGTTGGTGAACTTCAAAAAATGCGCTTAGAAGATAATAATCTGTAAATGGATATTATGCACCTCCTATTAAAGTGTGTTCTATTAACATCTTATTTATTTATTATTAGACTACAATAAGAAAACCCTCAACTTATTATAATACTCACATTGCCCTGTGTGGTGCTTCATTCACCTACCAAAGTGCAAGTGACTTTGTGCCTGAGATGTGAGGCTATTTATACCTAACACCATCCTACCTCGTTTACGGGAATTCAATAACCAATCAGATGTGAGTCTAGAGGAATATCTCTAACACACACTCAGCACCCTACTAGAAAAAAATAACCTAAATGTCCTTTCGAGTTAATTTTAATAATTACGCTCGTGTCATTTTTATATAAGTGAAATAAGCACTAAACTTAATCTACAGATGTGTCCACTATTACCTTTCTGAAAAGAGTGCAATGGCAGTAAATTTGGCATGACATGAATTCCTTTTGTTGTTGGGCCATCATGTTGTGCAATGACAATTCATGACAATTCATAGTTTCACCACTGGGTGTCCAGTGCATCACGTAACGTAGCTTTCCACCAACATTGCTGTTAAATAGACACTGTAATCAGGTCGTTCTGATTTATGGCCAGCTTTAGAGTCTAATTGCTAATTGTGTAGGTGTGAAAATCTCAGTATGAGAGGCCTTTGAAGTAGACTCCTTGGTGGGTACAGATTTTATCCTGGCTGGGGGATGTTACTATACAGTATGTTGCTCAGAGCACAGAGGTGAATTAAGTTTAAAGTGAAATTAAATAATAAGTTAAGAAAAACCTTAGTGCTATAGAGTAAAAGAACATATAAGATTTTGCAATGATAAAATATTTCCAAATAAAGGGCCTCATTACGAGTTGATCGCACGAAGCTGCTTTTTGCAGCCCGTATCTCCGCCTATGAGGGTTGTTTCTTCCCCATAGCAAGGCTGCAATCGCTTGTGCAGGCCTGCTATGGTAAAAAATGTTGTGCAGTTTTCTAAGTAGGTCTGGACTTAAGCTAGCCATACATCAGACCAACTTTTCTCCAACACTCCAAACTTCCAACCATCCAACTTGTCTGTTCAACTAAAACAGTGCCCCACACATCTCACCAACTTTTTACCAGTGCTCCACACATCTAACCAACTTTTCATCAGACCAACCAACCTTCCAACTTCTGTCCAACTTGAGATGTCACCGAAGTAGGCGGACAGTGCCTTCCTACAGTTCTTCAGTTTTGTTTTGTTTTTTAATTTCAAAACATGCAGAAGTGTCTTTTTTTCAGTGAAACTGGGCTTTTCTTTCACCACCATACATTTATTAGATTTACTTATTTTTATACTGAACTATGGATACCAGCATGGTTGGGCTGCCAAGGCAAATAAATATATATATATATATATATATATATATATATATATACCAGATGTAGATATTCGGCACTCCCAATGTAGTAAAATGTACAGCTTGCCTGGTGCCCTCCTGAGCTTCAAAAAGCAAACATATCACAAACGATAGGCGGCACTCTAGGAGTTTTCAATAATCAAGAACATACGTGACCCTGTTCTGCCAGCTTAACGTTTCGGTTTCGGTCATTTTCAATCCGCCACACTTTGCTGGCGGAATCTAATAAAAAAATGTAAAAACATGTTTTTTTTGGTGTTTTTTTTTTGGGTAATAGCATATCTATTTATATTAGAAGGGATTAGGTACTTGGTTTGTCTTTTTTGGAGGCACAAGTATTATTTATATATTTTTAAAAAGATTATTATTATTTTTTTTTGTTCAAATGGAATGGGAAAAAGCCGAAAAAAAATTGCGTGGGGTCCCCCCTCCAAAGCATAACCAGCCTCGGGCTCTTCGAGCCGGTCCTGGTTCTAAAAATCCAGGGGAAAAATGGACAGGGGATCCCCCGTATTTTTAAAACCAGCACCGTGCTCTGCGCCTGGTGCTGGTGCAAAAAATACGGGGGACAAAAAGTGTAGGGGTCCCCCGTATTTTTTACACCAGCATCGGGCTCCACTAGCTGGACAGATAATGCCACAGCCGGGGGTCACTTTTATACAGTGCCCTGCGGCCGTGGCATTAAATATCCAACTAGTCACCCCTGGCCGGGGTACCCTGGGGGAGTGGGGACCCCTTCAATCAAGGGGTCCCCCCCCAGCCACCCAAGGGCCAGGGGTGAAGCCCGAGGCTGTCCCCCCCGTCCAAAGGCTGCGGATGGGGGGCTGATAGCCTTGAGAAAATTGAAAGAATATTGTTTTTTCCAGCAGTACTACAAGTCCCAGCAAGCCTCCCCGCAAGCTGGTACTTGGAGAACCACAAGTACCAGCATGCGGGAGAAAAACGGGCCCGCTGGTACCTGTAGTTCTAATGGAAAAAAAATACCCAAATAAAAACAGGAGACACACACCGTGACAGTAAAACTTTATTTCACACATGTCGACACACACATACTTACCAATGTTGACACAAAGCAGTCGGTCCTCTTCTCCAAGTAGAATCCACGGGTACCTGAAAATAAAAGATAATTATACTCACCTGATCCAGGGTCCAGATTATAATCCACGTACTTGGCAAAACAACAAACCGAACACCCGGACCAAACGGACTGAAAGGGGTCCCATGCTGTCACAGAAGTGTCTCTTCAGCCAATCAGGAATCGCCACTCCGTGGCACTCACCTGATTAGCTCTGTGCGCGTCTGAAGTGACAGAAGGCTGGCGCGGGGGGGGGGGGGAATTAGCGGTGCGGGAGCCGGTGCGGGCGGAGGTAGGCTGGCGGACGGGTTGGGGGGGTGAATTAGCGGTGCGGGAGCCGGTGCGGGCGGAGGGAGGCTGGCGGGCGCGGGGGGGGGGGGGTGAATTACCGGTGCGGGAGCCGGTGCGGGCTGGAGCTGGCCCTGGTGGTGGCGAGGGGGAAGGGGTGCCGCGATCTTGGGGGGGCAGTGACTGCAGGAGGGGAGCAGAGGTGCTGCGATCGTGGGTGATATGCGGGGGGTGCCGCGATCGTGGGTGATATGCGGGGGGTGCTGCGATCGCGGGTGATATGCGGGGGGTGCCGCGATCGTGGGTGGGGTGCGGGGGTACCGCGATCATGGGTGGGGTGCGGGGGGTGCAGCGATCGCGGTTGGGGTGCGGGGGTGCCGCGATCGCGGGTGGGGTGCGGGGGCTGCCGACACTCCTGCACTGAGGATACCGCCGGCACAACTGCACTGGGGATACTGCCAGCACTCTGCCGGCATCCGTGATTCTGCTGACCGGAAGTTGGACCCGGTCACATGCTCATTGCCAGGGGTTACATGCTCGTTGCCAGGGGTTACATATGCTTGTTGCTATAGGGGTTACATGCTCAGTGCCAGGGGGTTACATGCTCAGTGCCAGGGGGTTACATGCTCATTCCGGGTAGCGCTGGGTAATGGTCTAGTAATACCTCTAGTATATGTTTCCTAGAAGGCAGCTGCCATTTTTAAAGGGCCATCTTCCATGCTGTCTGCATGGAATCTGCAGCTTCCAGTAGTAGGTAGAGCCTAAGCATCTATTGTGCCGGTGCTGCGCCCCCCCCAGGACTCAGACATCCAGGCTGATCAGGCCCTGGGTCTCATGTTTCTTCACCCGCTTGTATGGCAGACAGAGCACTGAGTGACTTATTATCGAGCACAGCTACAGCACTGGACTGATTTATGCAGACAGACGCAGCCCCCACTTGTATGGCAGACAGAGCACTCAGTGACTTATTATGGCAGCATAGCCCCAGCACTGGACTGATTTGTGGCAGACAGACACAGCACCCATGTGTATGGCACACAGAGCACCCAGTGACTTATTATGGAGCACAGCCACAGCACTGGACTGATTTATGGCAGACAGATGCAGCCCCCACTTGTATGGCAGACAGAGCACCCAGTGACTTATTATGGCAGCATAGCCCAAGCACTGGACTGATTTGTTACAGCACAGGACAACAGCACCGACAGCAGAACCAGCACCCACCCCACGCCACCCTTCCCGCCACCCTCCCACAGACAGACAACAGACATGTCCGTCCTGCTCCCTCTGCAATGCTGGAGTGATAATTGCAGCAAGAAGTGTGGAATAGCATATAGTCCAGATCTCGCGAGAATCCGACAGCGGGATGATGACGTTTTGACTTGTTCCGGGATCTGAGTCTGGAAGGAAAACCCGAGCCGGACTCTGATCCCGGCTCGGATCGGGAAGTTCGGATGGGCTCGGATCTTGTAGATCTGAGCCCGCTCATCCCTACCTACTATAAGTATGAACAGCATTTGATGATGAAAGAGGGAGAGAACGCAGTTATTTTTTTCTCAATTCACTATGTAATCCAGAGATTATTATGGGTTCATGAACAAAGCCTAAATTGTCTCAGTTACTGTATTGCTATAACCTATTGCTTCTCTTTAATCCAATGGATATATTATACTTTTCTTTTCTGCTGCTGAATAATGGGGCCTACACACGGGGTATTAGATTGCTCAGATCGCTCAGCACACAGCGCTGCACCAACAATGTGTGCTGAGCGATCTGTCACTGCACGAGTTCTCAATAGAGAAAACACGGGAGATGACTAGATCTTTCACACATGCTTGAACTAACTAGATGGGTGATAGTGAAGCGCGGGGATGCGCATCACTATTGCTATAGTCCACGCACAGAGCAATTTGTGCTGAATTTCTAAGCGATTCACTCAAATCACTTAGAAAAGCAGCCTAAATCGCTACGTGTGTAGGTCCCAGTAGTCAATTTTTCCAGGCACGTCGTATGGGTACAAAGCGGATCGTTGCTGTGCACTGGTTCTAGCGAAGAATCCATTCGCACAGCCGATCGCAAAGAGATTGATAGGAAGAGCGCGATTGTGGGTGTCAACTGACCATTTTCTGGGAGTGTCTGGAAAAACGCAGGCGTGTTGAGGCATTTGCAGGGTGGGTGTCTGATGTCAATTCCGGGCTTGAATAGGCTGAAGGGATCGCTGCGGCTGAGTTAGGTCAGAGCAACTCAGAAACTGCACAAGCTGTTTTTGTACAGGGCGGATGCACACGCGTTCGCACACTTGCAAAGCTAAAGTACACTCCCCTATAGGTGGCGTCTATCTGTTCGCAGCGCTGCAAAAAATAGCTAGCAAGTGAATAGATCTGAATTAGAGAAAAAAACAATCGAGAGAGCGCTATACACATCTGTTGTGGATATTTAAAAAATATTTTTATTTCTATCAATATTCCTTTTCACAATTATACTTAGTGCCGGCCGGCATCACATAAAAAATAAAAAATTTGAGGAAGCGGCCGATGCTATTGAGTAGGCTGGGAAACGCGTCTGTCACCATCTCCATACACAGACTGCAGCGGATCATTATCCATCAGCTGGCTGGCTGAATCACATCCCCAAAGCAGGGAAATGGCTGTGTAACCATCTGCCCATTGACTCCGGATAAGGCCAGGAGTGAAAGTACCGGCCGGGAGGACAAGCGGTCACATTGCGGTTAAAGCGAATAAGATGTCCACTCCAACTAAAAGGCTACCGGTAGGAGCATTAGCCAGGAGGATGACCGCAAATACTGTGACTTCAACAGAGGCATCTATATGGTATGCTTTTCAACATTATTCACAAAAGCAGCTCAAACAACCAAAAGGGAGCTGCTTTCAGCTCAAAATCGCTGGAGGAGAGAGCACCGATACACAGAGCTAGATTAAAGGGGGGGGGGGAGTACGTACCCCGGGCCCCCCTTTCCAAAGGGCCCCCTGCCACACCACAGATCGGATCTCTCTTCCGATCCAATCTGCGGTGCTGGGCTCCCGGCTCACGTCCTCGCTGCATAGGCGGCCGCACAGGTAGGACAGCTGAGCTGAGCGACAGCTCAGCTGTCCAATAATATATGAATGAAGCAGCCAGTCCCTGCAGCCTGCGTGCCCATCCAATGACTGGCTACTTCATTCATACATTATTGGACAGCTGAGCCGTCGCTCAGCTCAGCTGTCCTGTCTGTGTGGCCACTGCTGCAGTGGGGACGGTAGTGCAGGGCAGGTCAGGAGGTCCGCCGTGTGCTGCTTGGGGAGCACATTAAGCTGCTGCATATATATATATATATATATATATATTCAGCTGCCTTCTTTTTATTAGAGGCTCCACAGTATTAAGAGCCACAGGCCCCCCATGGTCTTAATCCGGCTCTGCCGATACACATACAGTACGATACACCCTTGTCATTTGTTTTTATTTAAACTCTTTGACAATACTGTATTCTTGCTGATATAGCATAGATATACTATAGATAGTACTTTACATTTTGATTATAATCTCTAATTTTTCATCGACTGTACTTTAGGAGAGTCAAGAAAATAGTAGATGAGCTGACTGCTGATAATGATGAGCTTACTGCCATAGAACTCCGTCGTATTCTGCAAGCTGAGCATGGCCTTGACATCTCCTGTAGTAGCATAAAAAGAATGCGGAGGCAACTTGGTTGGACTTATGCCGGTGCTAGGTACTGTACAGTAAATTGAAATTTCAATTACAATTATAATACAATTTCTATACAGTTTGTATACAGTGCGGTAAACTAATTACATCTCTGAAATCAGCATCTGATTTTTCTTTAACATTATCTTAGTTTGGACGCTCAATTATCCTATTCCCACTGTAAACTGTATCCCATTTTACATTCCTTTCACAGGATGACTCACATGATTAGAGATGTTAACAAGGAAAAGAGAGTTCAACAGGCTCGTCAATGGATTGCTATTGGAGAAAATTTTGACAATGTCATATTTACAGATGAAACTTCTGTAGCACTTGAGAGGTTTGCAAGGAGGTCCTTCCGCAAACGTGGCCATTTATCATTTAAGCCATCTCCAAAGCACCCATTAAAAGTACATGTGTGGGGTGGTATCTCCCGCAGAGGCCCAGGACCAATTTTAATTTTTGAAGGTACATATAAAGTACAGTAGTAATGTACATTACTATGTTGTTTTTCAATATTTTCTATTTAGAACTACTGTCCAGTGACTACTGTAAGTCTATGGACTACGAGAAAAGGATTTACTGGTAGGTATATAAAATCCTGTTTTTTTTATTGTTCTACGTCAGGTATCATGGATAAAACATTCTTCCAGTCCATGATCATTAATGATACTTTAGTGCCGTATGTAAGAAAGTATTGGTCATCTGGACATCGAATGTTCCAGGACAATGATCCAAAACATAGTGCTTCGGCCAAATTCATAGAGGAAAAAGGCATCATTTGGTAACGCACACCACCAGAGTAAGTACAGTTTTGCCCTGTAGACTGATGCTTCCTGTAAAGCATGAAATGCCAAATATTCCATATTTAAATTCTCTCCCTTTATTGACTTTTCACAGATCACCGGACATGAATCCTATCGAGCTAGTGTGGTCTCAAATGAAAAGTTATATTCGTTCTCAATGTAAGCCAAGGACAAAAGAGCAACTGATTGATGGCATCAATACATTTTGGAAAAACGTACTTACATTGGAGACCTGTAATAATTATGTAGACCATTTATTTTCTGTGCTGCCAGTGATTATAGAAAGAAATGGACAAGCCAGCTGCATGTAATTGGAATGGATCATATTGTCGACAAAAAGAAGGTCAACAGTCATTAGGTCGACCAATATTGGTCGACAGGCCATATGTCGACACATCAAAAAAGACAGTACGCAAACGAATAATGCATAGAATTTGCATAAAGGGCCCTTTACCTATCGGACTCATCCTTTCTGCAAATGCTTGAAATATCAAAATTAGACTACCTGCTTAAATTAATTAATTTGTTATATTTTATCTGTAACATGTACTTCACCCTAGTATTACATTTGTTATGCAATCTTGAAAATTGTTTAAAAAAAAAAAGTAGTCACCTCTGCAACACTGTATTTTGTAATTGTGTATGGATTGTACAAAGCATCCAAGTGATTGCATTCAGTTTTGTCTAACTTACAGTATATTTATACTATTTAGTTGGAATTATTTTATCATTGCAAAGTCTTATAATATGTTCCATTACCTTGTAGCACTATTAGGTTTTAATTAACTTATTCTTTAATGTCACTTTAGACTTCATTCACCTCTGTGCTCTGAGTAACAAATAACCCCAATTTTTGCATTAATAAACTGAGGCTCTGAATTGCTAAAAGTTCACTGTTTATTTCAAATTCCAGGACAGCAGCCCTTCCCCCACCCAGAATACACATTACTGTGCTGTAACTCTATTCCCCAAGGAATCTACTTCAAAGGCCTCTCACACTGAGATTTTCACACCTACACAATTAAGAACTGGACTCTAAAGCTGGCAATACTGTACATCAGAATGACCTGAATACGATCACACACACATAGCGATTTGGGCTGCTTTTCTAATTGATTTGCTGAGTCACTTAGAAATACAGCACAAATCTCTATGTGTGTATGGACTATAGCGATAGTGATGTGCGTCCCTGCATGCTTGAAAGATCTAGTCATCACCCATGTTTTCTCTATTGCAAACACGGGCAGTGACAGATCGCTCAGCACACATCGCTGGTGCAGCTCTGTGTGCTGAGTGATCTTGCTGAGCCCGTGTGATCACCGATATCGCTGGGCAGAAAACAGTCAACATACAGTGGCGTAACTACTGCCCCCGCAGCCCTCGCGGTGGCTTGGGGGGCGAGGGGCTGCGGGGGCGCCACTGATTTAGTGCAGACTGACATGCGGACGAGCGTCCGCATGTCAGTCTGCGGTCTCGTTTCCTCCCTGCTGTTAGGAGGGACACAGAGGGCACAGTGCGCGCCTCTCCTGTGTCCCTCCTGGGTCTCCGGCGGCCGCGGGTCTCATAAAGGAAGTGCCGTTCATGAGCACTTCCTTTATTACAATGACCCGCGGCCGCCGGAGACACAGGAGAGGCGCGCACTGTGCCCTCTGTGTCCCTCCTAACAGCAGGGGAGCGGCGGCGGCTGCGGCGGCGGAGGAGGAAGGGGGGGGGGGGAACGACGCACTGAGGGGGCATAACTGGCA
This sequence comes from Pseudophryne corroboree, assembly GCF_028390025.1. Lineage (NCBI taxonomy): Eukaryota > Metazoa > Chordata > Amphibia > Anura > Myobatrachidae > Pseudophryne > Pseudophryne corroboree. The sequence goes on from NC_086447.1 coordinate 764,263,586, forward strand.
CTGAGGGGGCATATCTGGCAATGGGGGAATATCTGGCACTGGGGACATTTATGGCACTGGGGGGAATATCTGGCACTGGGGACATTTATGGCACTGGGGGGAATATCTGGCACTGGGGGCATATTTGGCAGGGAGGGGGGGGGAGAGAATATCTGGCACTGGGGACATTTATGGCACTGGGGGGAATATCTGGCACTGGGGCATATGTGGCACTGGGGGGGGCAATATGTGGCACTGGGGGGGAATATCTGGCACGGGGCATATGTGGCACTGGGGGGGAATATCTGGAACTGGGGCATATGTGGCACGGGGGGGGATATCTGGCACTGGGGCATATGTGGCACTGGGGGGGGCAATATGTGGCACTGGGGGGGAATATCTGGCACGGGGCATATGTGGCACTGGGGGGGAATATCTGGAACTGGGGCATATGTGGCACGGGGGGGGGATATCTGGCACTGGGGCATATGTGGCACTGGGGGGGGGGGCAATATGTGGCACTGGGGCATATTTTGGCACTGGGGGCAAATGTGGCACTGTGGGGGAATATCTGGCACTGGGGATAATGTGGCACTGGGGAGGTATATGTGTACCTGGCACATGGGGGGGGCTATATTTGGCACTGGGGGCATGTGAGTACCTGGCACCGTGGGGGAATATCTGGCACTGGAGACATATGTGGCACTGGGAGCACAGCCCTAGCAACAAGGACTACCTCCTAGCAACGAGCATGACACCCAGTGCATGAAACCCCTGGCAACAAGCATGACACCCAGTGCATGAAACCCCTGGCAACGAGCATGACACCCAGTGCATGAAACCCCTGGCAACGAGCATGACACCCTGAGCATGAAAACCCCTGGCACCGTGCATGGAACCAAGAGCATAAAACCCCTGGCAACGAGCATGACACCCAGTGCATGAAACCCCTGACAACGAGCAGGTAATTGAAAAGTAATTAGAAGCCTTACTGTAGGACTTAATGTGTAATGGGCATTACGGTGTGTGGCATAATGTATCACGGACATTGCGGTGTGTCATAATGTGTCACAGGCATTACGGTGTATGGTATATTATATCGCGGGCATTGTGATATGTGGTATAATGTCTCAGGGTCATTGCAGTGTGTGGCATAATGTATCACGGACATTGCGGTGTGTGTCATAATGTGTCAGGCATTACGGTGTGTGGTATACTATATCACGGGCATTGTGGTATGTGGTATAATGTCTCAGGGTCATTGCAGTGTGGCATAATATATAACGGACATTGCGGTGTGTGGCATAGGGTATAACGGGCATTGCGATGTGTCACAGGCATTACGGTGTATGGTATACTATATCACGGGCATTGTGGTATAATGTCTCAAGGTCATTGCAGTGTGTGGCATAATGTGTCACAGGCATTGTATGTGCTATAATGTATCGGGCATTGCAGTGTGTGGTATAATGTATCACGGACATTGCAGTGTGTGTCATAATGTGTCACAGACATTGTATGTGCTATAATGTATCAGGGGCAGTGCAGTGTGTAGCATAATGTATAACGGGCATTGCGATTCCTGTCATAATGTGTCACAGGCATTACGGTGTGTGGCATAATGTGTCAGGGGCATTATGGTGTGTACATACTGTGTCATGTGCATTATTGTGTGTGGCATACTGTCTAAGGGCCATTGCAGTATGTGGCATAATGTATACTGGGCATTACTATAAGGAGGAAAAATTACAAATAATGTAAGGGGCATGAATCAGGATTATTTTTCTTTCCTGTGGTGGCCAACGTCTGGGCGTGCAGGTTGCAAAACTGGGGTATAAGGTAGTCTTTTCCTGCAATGCCACGCCCATTCCAACGAAACCACGCCCATCCCAACGAATCCACGCCTCCTTTTTTGCTGGCGCGCGCATATTTACCCCTTTATTCCTCCCAATTATGGGGGATGGGGGGGGGGGGGGCGCCGAAGAAGTTTTTGGCTTGGGGGAGATAAATTTCTAGTTACGCCACTGTCAACATAGGTAAGTATGTGTGTGTCGACATGTGTGAAATAAAGTTTTACTGTCACGGTGTGTGTCTCCTGTTTTTATTTGGGTATTTTTTTTCCATTAGAACTACAGGTACCAGCGGGCACGTTTTTCTCCCGCATGCTGGTACTTGTGGTTCTCCAAGTACCAGCTTGCAGGGGAGGCTTGCTGGGACTTGTAGTACTACTGGAAAAAACAATATTCTTTCAATTTTCTCAAGGCTATCAGCCCCCCATCCGCAGCCTTTGGATGGGGGGACAGCCTCGGGCTTCACCCCTGGCCCTTGGGTGGCTGGGGGGTGGACCCCTTGATTGAAGGGGTCCCCACTCCCCCAGGGTACCCTGGCCAGGGGTGACTAGTTGGATATTTAATGCCATGGCCGCAGGGCACTGTATAAAAGTGACCCCTGGCTGTGGCATTATCTGTCCAGCTAGTGGAGCCCGATGCTGGTGTAAAAAATACGGGGGACCCCTACTCTTTTTGTCCCCCGTATTTTTTGCACCAGCACCAGGCACAGAGCCCGGTGCTGGTTTTAAAAATACAGGGGATGCCCTGTCCATTTTCCCCCTGGATTTTTAGAACCAGGACTGGCTCGAAGAGCCCGAGGCTGGTTATGCTTTGGAGGGGGGACCCCACGCAATTTTTGGTTTTTTTTTCCCCATCCCATTAAAAAAAATATATATATATATAATAATAATCTTTTTAAAAATATATAAATAATACTTGTGCCTCCAAAAAAGAGGGCAGTGGGGTGCTGGCAGTGCGGGAGTGCCAGAAGTGTCCACTGTACCATCAACCAAGTGCAAGGAGGACATCTCCCGCACTACTGACACTCCTGCACTGGGGATACTGCCAGCCCTCCTGCACTGATTACACCACCTACACCTCTGCACCGAGGACACTACTGGCACTCCCACATGTATTGGAGATATATTAATACTTCACAATTAGCTGCCACTGCTGATATTCCCGTGTGCCTGATGGATAAATTGCCCTGCACATACAGATGTCCATGTAGCTGCCCACGGTGCTGTTGGTGGCTAGAGGTGGGAGGAGAAGCCACCGGCATCCTTGACTCTGCTGACCGGAAGTCTGACCCGGTCACATGCTCGTGGCCAGGGGTTACATGCTCGTTGCCAGGGGTTACATATGCTTTTTGCCATAGGGGTTATATGCTTAGAGCCAGGGGGTTACATGCTCATTCTGGGTAGCGCTGGGTAATGGTCTAGTAATACCCCTGGCATCTGTCTCCTATAAGGGCCGTCTTCCAATGCGATCTGCATGGAATCTGCAGCTTCCAGTAGTAGGTAGAGCCTAAGCATCTATTGTGCCAGTGCTGCGCCCCCCCAGGACTCAGCTATCCAGGCTGCAGCCTTATGGCTGATCAGGCCCTGGGTCTCATGTTTCTTCACCCACTTGTATGGCAGGCAGAGCACCCAGTGACTTATTATGGAGCACAGCCCAAGCACTGGACTGATTTGTGGCAGACAGGCACAGCACCCACTTGTATGGCAGACAGAGCACCCAGTGATTTATTATGGAGCACAGCCCAAGCACAGGACTGATTTGTGGCAGACAGGCACAGCACCCACTTGTATGGCAGACAGAGCACCCAGTGATTTATTATGGAGCACAGCCCAAGCACAGGACTGATTTGTGGCAGACAGGCACAGCACCCACTTGTATGGCAGACAGAGCACCCAGTGATTTATTATGGAGCACAGCCCAAGCACAGGACTGATTTGTGGCAGACAGGCACAGCACCCACTTGTATGGCAGACAGAGCACCCAGTGACTTATTATGGAGCACAGCCCAAGCACAGGACTGATTTGTGGCAGACAGGCACAGCACCCACTTGTATGGCAGACAGAGCACCCAGTGACTTATTATGGCAACACAGCCTCAGCGCTGGACCGATTTGTGGCAGACAGGTGCAGCACCCACGTGTATGGCACACAGAGCACCCAGTGACTTATTATGGCAACACAGCCTCAGCGCTGGACCGATTTGTGGCAGACAGACGCAGCACCCACTTGTATGGCAGACACTGTCGATCTTCAGACCGGATCCCAGTGAAATATATGTGGTATTGAAATACCAAAAATTCTCTCTACTCACACCTTAACCACCAAACAATTGCAAAAATTGACAAGTATCAATAGTGCCTTTTAGTTAGTATCATAATTTCTATATTGAATCTCTGTGTTGAGTTTGTATGAACTCTTCATCAGCACATTATCAATCACAAGGAAAAAGATTTTTTTAAACATATAGGCAACATTGAGCCAGGTACATGTTGGAAGTTAGTATGAGAGATGTATTTGAAAAATATTAATACTTCACAATTAGCTGCTGCAGCTGATATTCCCGTGTGCATGATGGATAAATTGCCCTGCACATACGGCTCATGGGGGTCATTCTGACCCGATCGCTGCTGCTGACCAGCTGCTGCGGGCCGTGTAGTAATGAGTAGCTCCCGGCCAGCACGCTAAAGCTGCGCTGGCCGGGAGCTACTCCTGAAGTACAAAAGCATCTCCGCTGTGCAATACTTTTGCACTTCTGCAGGGGGGGGCGTAACTGACCTGCGGGGCGGACTGGCCCTGTGCTGGGCATCCCCCGCATGTCTCTGTTCCTGATCGTAGCCCTGCAAAATTTTGCAGGGCTACGATCAACTCGGAATGACACCCCATAGCTGCAATTTTGTTAGCAGATGGGCAAAACCATGGGGGTCATGCAGGCCTGATTGCACGCTAGGTTGTTTTGCTGAGCTGCGATCAGGACATAACTGCGCATGTGTGTGCCCCGCAATACGCAGGCGCGTCGCACAGGTACAAAGTGGATCGTTGCTGAGCAATGGATTTAATGAATAATCCATTCGCACAGACAATCGCAAGGAGATTGACTGGAAGAAAACATTTGTGGATGTCAACTGACCATTTTCTGGGAGTGTTTGGAAAAACGCAGGTGTGTCAATGCGTTTGCAGGGTGGGTGTCTGATGTAAATTCGGGGCAAACACTTTAGCCTGTTCGTGTCCGGAATTGACGTCAGACACCTGCCCTGCAAACGCTTGGACACGCCTGCGTTTTTCCAAACACTCCCAGAAAGCGTTCAGTTGCCACCCACAAATGCCCTCTTCCTGTCAATCTCCTTGCGATCTGCTGTGCGAATCGATTCTTCGTTAAATCCATTGCTCAGCAATGATCCGCTTTGTACCCGTACGACGCACATGCGCATTGAGGTGCATACGCATGTGCAGTTTCGACCTGATCGCACCGCTGTAAAACAACCTAGCGTGCGATCATTTCGGAATGACCCCCATGGTTTTGCCCATTTGCAAATAAAATGCTGCTAGAATCAGGTCTGAACTACTCCCTCTAGAATCTCTTTATCAGACTTTCTGCTTGCTCAGTTTCTGAAAATGCCACCTGCTGTCTGAAAAGTGGTACTGCACTATATTTCAGAGGAGATACACATGGCTTGCCGTCTATATCTTAAGAGGAAATCTTATCTCGTGCCATGAACGGCAGGCCATGATACTTTTTTCAGAAAGGTAATAGTGGACACATCTGTATATTAACAGCCCAGAATAACGAAAGTGACCTCACATCCACCTTACGTCCCACCTACAAAAACGGTGGAACGCACATCGGGAACCACGGACATCTACTCCATTGGCGTCCCCGAAAGAACCAAATATGCAGCACCACTAGTGTTAAGCCCCTAAAAGGGCTATATTCCCCCACAAGAACTGCACAGGCACAGTCCGTCAGTGCGTTCCACCTCGATTCCCGGTGGAATGCACGGCCACTTCTGGTGATGCTACTTCCGGTGGCTTCTATTGGCTGACTAAGTCCGATGTTCATGTGCACTCCTTCCTATTATTACGGGAATGCACATCATGATTTAGCTACTTCCTATTCACTGACTATCACTAAAAATCCGTGGGACATGTTCCATTTGAATATTAATTCAAATCCCCCTTCAACCCCGTTAGGATACCTAATAAAATTATATTTGTAATGTTAAAATGTATTTATGTTAAGTACTTTTTCAATCACTACTTTCTCAAAACAAGACAGTCTTTGATAATATAAATACAAAAACCTACAGTATATACTAACAAATGTCACTATACCCATGATTTTTAAACAAATACTTTTAGACAATGGTGTATAATTCATACATGTAAACATCAAAAAGTGTACATTTTATACATATATACCATAAAGGACTAAAATACACCATCAAAGAACAGTGAATCAACTTTATAACACCCCATTATAAAATGGAGACTATATCAAACCCCTCATTAAGTCCCCTAGGGGATAGTGTGTTGAGGGTATAAATCCAAAATGTTTCACGGCGCGACAATGCCAAATCTCTGTCTCCACCTCTGCTGTGTGACTTAACCAACTCCAATATAGTGAAACAAAAAACATTAATTTTGGAATCATGTGCCTCCTTAAAGTGTCTTGGTAGGTTATGTTAAACTACTTTATTTTTTATACTATGTAAAAGTTCTTGGATCTGTATTTTTGCTTGTCTTTTAGTCTTTCCAACGTATGATAAAACACACCTGCAATCTATATAGATCGTGTACTCAGTAGTACAACTTTCTCTATCTTTAAATTTGTACAACCTTCTGTCATCCATTTTATATTGATATTGGGTTTTGGACATATGTTTACAGCATATACAATAGTTACAGGGGAAACAACCCCACTGATTACCCAACTGTATCTTACTTGAATTAATAGGCATCCTGATGGATTTCAATTGGCTTGGGGCCAAAATACTTTTGAGATTGTTCGCTCTTCTATAGACCATATTTGGCTTCATGGGGAGATTCATTCCTAATACTGGATCTTTAAGATGGAGGCTCCAATGTCTCTCAATTATTTTCCTGATTGTACCTACATCACGGCAATACTGTGTGATGAACGGCCTACTTTGGTAATTGGGCCCTATATCCTTCTTCGGTCTTTCACATACAAGCTCTTCCCTATTTCTTAAAGACGCCTTTCTCCTAGAATTCTCAATAAATATGGGCCAATAACCTCGTTCAATAAATCTATTCTTTAGGACAGGCTTTTTCAACCAGTGTGCCGTGGCACAATAGTGTGCCGCGACCAGTTGTAAGGTGTGCCGCGGAGCCAGAGCAGCTTCCTACACCTTCAGAGGGAACTGGTGGCCCGGGCTCTTCTTAGCGGATCCGTCGTGCTCCGGCCATGACCTATGCCTTGAAAACGATGTGATATCATAGGTCACAGCCGCTGCGTCTCACCATCCAGCCAGCCCACCCGCCTGCATACACGTTTTCCAGTTCCCGCCTGCATACACAGCTTTCCTTGCCCACCCACATCCACACCTACCTGACTGCCCGCTGCTCAGTATTCGCAGCACTCCACTATGAACAACCCCCGCCACTGAGGGACCGGGAGGAGGACAGCTGATAATAATATTTGTTATTTTATTTCTCCTGTGGGGAACAATAGGATTTCAATAGGATTTATTTGGGGAGAATAAGAATTTATGGATTTATGGGGGGAACAATGTGAATAATTCATGTGAGGAGCAATAGGATTAATGTGGGGAGAAATGTGATTGATTTATGTGGGGAGCAATAGGATCTATGTGGGGAGCAATGTGATTGTTTTTTCTGTGTAGATCAATGTATGTGTTGACTTATTTATTTTTTTACTGTGAGCGCCATGTGCGTGTTTTGTTTTGTTTTTTTCTGTGGGGAACTGATGGTGTGCCTTGGCAATTTTAAAATATTGTTCGGTGTGCCGCGAGTAAAAAAAGGTTGAAAATCACTGCTTTAGGACCTCAGTCTGAGACCAGTAATCATGTATTTTACTGCAATTTCTTCGTATTCTTAAAAATTGTGAGTATGGCACACCATCTTTCCATGCAGGATGATGGCAACTGGACCTGGGGATAAGACTATTAGCGTCCACCTCTTTGAAAAATGTCCTAGTAAAAACTATTTTGGATGGAAATCCTTCCAATTCTATATCTAAATATTCAATATTAATCCTATTACATTTATAAGTGAACTTAAAATTAAAATCATTGTTGTTAAGATGATCTATAAATTCTATAATACTAGAATCATCACCCTTCCAGATCAAAAGGAGATCATCAATATATCTACGATAAAGTTTCACATGCTCTCTCTCGTAAACAGTATCATAAATATACTCATCTTCCCATTCGCTCATCAAGATATTGGCGTACGATAGGGCAAAGTCCCCATCGCCGTACCCTGGTTCTGGAGGAAGAATGAACCTTCAAACTAAAAAAAATGATGTTCCAATATAAATTTGATACAATCTAAAATGAAAGTTACGTTGCCCAATGAGTTCTCAGGATCCTTCATAATAATTCTTTTTACCACCCTAATTCCTTTAGCATGAGGAATAGAAGAGTATAAAGCTTGAACATCAACAGTGTGCCATTAATCATTTTGTATGATTGGTTATTATATCCGAAGGATTGTTCTCGGAATGAGTCTTTAGGTATGTAATGATTGTGGTCATATTCATGGTTATGGAAATTTGATGTGATCTTACATGCCCCTTGTTATGTCCTCTTCATATTTTGTGTTATTTTACCATCTGTACAGACCACCCCTCTGAAGAAGTCCTTTTAGGATAAAAAGCGTCAGGGTTGCGGAGAGCAATACTCTACCAACAACTATTTCAAATGGAATAACATCTTGTGTAAAATGTCTTGATATGTATATGTAAAGGGTATGCCTCTATATATGTGAAGCAGAAAATGTGCTTTTAATAAATTGTTATAAAAAAATTAATTGAGGGTACAAAAGTTAGAAGGTTAATTAAGCGCCCTCTGATTCTTTGGGAGTTTTATATATACAGTATATATATATATATATATATACACACACACTAACAACACACACACACACACACACACACACACACACACATATACAGGAAACCACCGCCCTCACCATACCCAGGAATGGGGTGCACACCTTGATGTTGGGCTTGCATTGTACATCCATGAACTAAACTCCATTATTTATTAATGTATTTAGGTGAGTGAGCTTACTAAGGTGAGTGCTGGGCTCTCTGTATAATATTTATTTCAGCAATGTGGTCACAGGCCACTGCAGCCTGGCCTGGGGGTGGTGAGTGCAGGTGTGCACTCCATTCCTGTGTATGGTGAGTGGGGTGGTTTCCTGTATATGTTTGGTTAATGTTTCATTAAACTTTTCATAAGCTTGATGGGCTTATAGCTTCTTAATCAAAGTGTGAGTGGGGTACGCTCCTAAGCCACCTCTTGATCATATAAAAAATACACTACGAACTGTGGATACATAAAAGGAATCTACTACACATTGGTCTTTATTTTTTATTCGCTTACATGTTACTATACTCTGGAGAAATTCCATCAGAAAATTCGCTTTGAGGACTCCATTACAGGAACCTTCATTAAGGGACGTTATGGTGATTTTTATTTGTCTATAATTTTGTGTTAAAGCACTGTGGTTATAAACACAGATCTCTGATTTTGTGGTAGGATTGTACAAGTTGACCCACTTAAAAAGATGAGAGAGGTCTGTAATTTCCATCATAGGTACACTTCAACTGTGAGAGACAGAATCTGAAAACACAGGAAATCACATTGTATGATTTTTAAACAATTTACTTGTATATGCTTGTGGAAAATAAATATTTGGACACCTACCAAGCAGCAAGATTTCTGGCTCTCACAGACCTGTTACTTCTTCTTTAAGAAGCTATTCTATCCTCCACTCATTACCTGTATTAATGGCACCTGTTTGAACTGGTTATCTGTATAAAAGATACCTGTCCACACCATCCCACAGTCAGACTGCTACATCTCTATCATGGCCAAGACCAGAGAGCTAAATAAGGACACCAGGGACAAAATTGTAGAGCTGCACAAGGCTGGGATGAGCTACTCAACAATAGGCAAGCAGCTTGTTGAGAAGAGATCAACTGTTGGCGCAATTATTAAAAAATGGAAGAAATACAAGATCACTGACAATATCCCTCGACCTGGGGCTCCATGCAAGATCTCACCTCGTGGGGTATCAGTGATCTTGAGAACAGTGAGGAAACAGCCCATAACTACACGGGGGGACCTGGTCAATGACCTCAAGAGAGATGGGGCCACAGTCACAAAGGTTACCATTAGTAACATACTATGTCGTCATGGATTTAAATCCTGCAGCGCCCGAAAGGTCCCCCTGCTTAAGCCAGCACATGTCCAAGCCCGTCTAAAGTTTGCCAGCGACCATCTGGATGATCCAGAGGAGGATTTGGAGAATGTAATGTGGCCAGATGAGAGCAAAATCGAACTTTTTGGTATAAACTCCACTCACCGTGTTTGGAGGGAGAAGAATGATGAATGGCATCCGAAGAACACCATACCCACTGTGAAGCATAGGGGCGGAAACATCATGCTTTGGGGCTCCTTTTCTGCAAAGGGGACAGGACGACTGATCCGTATTAAGGAGAGGTTGAATGGGGCCATGTATTGTGAGATTTTGGGCAAAAACCTCCTTCCCTCAGTAAGAGCATTGAAGATGGAACGTGGCTGGGTCTTCCAGCATGAAAATGAACCCAAACACACCACCCAGGCAACTAAGGAGTGGCTCTGTAAGAAGCATTTCAAGGTCCTGGAGTGGCCTAGCCAGTCTCCAGACCTCAGCCTAATAGAAAATCTGTGGAGGGAGTTGAAAGTCCTGGCGACAGCCCCAAAACATGACAGATCTAGAGAAGATCTGCATGGAAGAGTGGGCCAAAATACCTGCTACAGTGTGTGCAAACCTGGTCAAGAACTACAGGAAACGTTTAACCTCTGTAATTGCCAACCGAGGTTATATTACAAAGTATTGAGTTAAACTTTTTGATTGTCCAAATATTTATTTTTCGCAAGAACATACAAATAAATTGTTAAAAAAATCATACAATTTGATTTCCTAGTTTTTTTTTCAGATCCTGTCTCTCTCACAGTTGAAGTGTATGTATATATATATATATATATATATATATATATAAAGAACCATAGTCCAAAACAAGGCACGCCTCTCCAGGATTGAGGTGTACACACAGCAAAAATAAAAATATTTATATTTTTGCTGTGTATACACCTCACTTGGTGTTCTGAGGAAGGGGCCCTTCCTGGCTCCGAAATGCTGCATTGACCTAGCTCACATAACCACATGCGTGGGTGAGATGTACTGCTTTTCATTCATAATATAGTAATCTGCAAAAATCCTGGAGTTTCGTGCCTTGTTTTACAAGGGCACACAGCTGCTTATAGCCATTTTGCAAGAGTGCCGGACTCTGTGGGATTTTATATATATATATATATATATATATATTAGAGATGAGCGCCTGAAATTTTTCGGGTTTTGTGTTTTGGTTTTGGGTTCGGTTCCACGGCCGTGTTTTGGGTTCGAACGCGTTTTGGCAAAACCTCACCGAATTTTTTTTTGTCGGATTCGGGTGTGTTTTGGATTCGGGTGTTTTTTTCAAAAAACACTAAAAAACAGCTTAAATCATAGAATTTGGGGGTCATTTTGATCCCAAAGTATTATTAACCTCAAAAACCATAATTTACACTCATTTTCAGTCTATTCTGAATACCTCACACCTCACAATATTATTTTTAGTCCTAAAATTTGCACCGAGGTCGCTGTGTGAGTAAGATAAGCGACCCTAGTGGCCGACACAAACACCGGGCCCATCTAGGAGTGGCACTGCAGTGTCACGCAGGATGTCCCTTCCAAAAAACCCTCCCCAAACAGCACATGACGCAAAGAAAAAAAGAGGCGCAATGAGGTAGCTGTGTGAGTAAGATTAGCGACCCTAGTGGCCGACACAAACACCGGGCCCATCTAGGAGTGGCACTGCAGTGTCACGCAGGATGGCCCTTCCAAAAAACCCTCCCCAAACAGCACATGACGCAAAGAAAAAAAGAGGCGCAATGAGGTAGCTGACTGTGTGAGTAAGATTAGCGACCCTAGTGGCCGACACAAACACCGGGCCCATTTAGGAGTGGCACTGCAGTGTCACGCAGGATGTCCCTTCCAAAAAACCCTCCCCAATCAGCACATGATGCAAAGAAAAAGAAAAGAAAAAAGAGGTGCAAGATGGAATTGTCCTTGGGCCCTCCCACCCACCCTTATGTTGTATAAACAAAACAGGACATGCACACTTTAACCAACCCATCATTTCAGTGACAGGGTCTGCCACACGACTGTGACTGATATGACGGGTTGGTTTGGACCCCCCCCAAAAAAGAAGCAATTAATCTCTCCTTGCACAAACTGGCTCTACAGAGGCAAGATGTCCACCTCATCATCATCCTCCGATATATCACCGTGTACATCCCCCTCCACACTTGTGGGAGGGCAACTTAGGTAGAATAAAGCCAGTTTGTGCAAGGGCCTCCAAATTGCCTCTTTTTCCTGCCAGTATAAGTACGGACTGTGTGACGTGCCTACTTGGATGCGGTCACTCATATAATCCTCCACCATTCTATCAATGTTGAGAGAATCATATGCAGTGACAGTAGACGACATGTCCGTAATCGTTGTCAGGTCCTTCAGTCCGGACCAGATGTCAGCATCAGCAGTCGCTCCAGACTGCCCTGCATCACCGCCAGCGGGTGGGCTCGGAATTCTGAGCCTTTTCCTCGCACCCCCAGTTGCGGGAGAATGTGAAGGAGGAGATGTTGACAGGTCGCGTTCCGCTTGACTTGACAATTTTGTCACCAGCAGGTCTTTCAACCCCAGCAGACTTGTGTCTGCCGGAAAGAGAGATCCAAGGTAGGCTTTAAATCTAGGATCGAGCACGGTGGCCAAAATGTAGTGCTCTGATTTCAACAGATTGACCACCCGTGAATCCTTGTTAAGCGAATTAAGGGCTCCATCCACAAGTCCCACATGCCTAGCGGAATCGCTCCGTGTTAGCTCCTCCTTCAATGTCTCCAGCTTCTTCTGCAAAAGCCTGATGAGGGGAATGACCTGACTCAGGCTGGCAGTGTCTGAACTGACTTCACGTGTGGCAAGTTCAAAGGGCATCAGAACCTTGCACAACGTTGAAATCATTCTCCACTGCGCTTGAGACAGGTGCATTCCACCTACTATATCGTGCTCAATTGTATAGGCTTGAATGGCCTTTTGCTGCTCCTCCAACCTCTGAAGCATATAGAGGGTTGAATTCCACCTCGTTACCACTTCTTGCTTCAGATGATGGCAGGGCAGGTTCAGTAGTTTTTGGTGGTGCTCCAGTCTTCTGTACGTGGTGCCTGTACGCCGAAAGTGTCCCGCAATTCTTCTGGCCACCGACAGCATCTCTTGCACGCCCCTGTCGTTTTTAAAAAAATTCTGCACCACCAAATTCAAGGTATGTGCAAAACATGGGACGTGCTGGAATTTGCCCATATTTAATGCACACACAATATTGCTGGCGTTGTCCGATGCCACAAATCCACAGGAGAGTCCAATTGGGGTAAGCCATTCCGCGATGATCTTCCTCAGTTGCCGTAAGAGGTTTTCAGCTGTGTGCGTATTCTGGAAAGCGGTGATACAAAGCGTAGCCTGCCTAGGAAAGAGTTGGCGTTTGCGAGATGCTGCTACTGGTGCCGCCGCTGCTGTTCTTGCGGCGGGAGTCCATACATCTACCCAGTGGGCTGTCACAGTCATATAGTCCTGACCCTGCCCTGCTCCACTTGTCCACATGTCCGTGGTTAAGTGGACATTGGGTACAGCTGCATTTTTTAGGACACTGGTGACTCTTTTTCTGAGGTCTGTGTACATTTTCGGTATCGCCTGCCTAGAGAAATGGAACCTAGATGGTATTTGGTACCGGGGACACAGTACCTCCAACAAGTCTCTAGTTGGCTCTGCAGTAATGATGGATACCGGAACCACGTTTCTCACCACCCAGGATGCCAAGGCCTCAGTTATCCGCTTTGCAGTAGGATGACTGCTGTGATATTTCATCTTCCTCGCAAAGGACTGTTGGACAGTCAATTGCTTGGTGGAAGTAGTAAAAGTGGTCTTACGACTTCCCCTCTGGGATGACCATCGACTCCCAGCAGCAACAACAGCAGCGCCAGCAGCAGTAGGCGTTACACGCAAGGATGCATCGGAGGAATCCCAGGCAGGAGAGGAATCGTCAGAATTGCCAGTGACATGGCCTGCAGGACTATTGGCATTCCTGGGGAAGGAGGAAATTGACACTGAGGGAGTTGGTGGGGTGGTTTGCGTGAGCTTGGTTACAAGAGGAAGGGATTTACTGGTCAGTGGACTGCTTCCGCTGTCACCCAAAGTTTTTGAACTTGTCACTGACTTATTATGAATGCGCTGCAGGTGACGTATAAGGGAGGATGTTCCGAGGTGGTTAACGTCCTTACCCCTACTTATTACAGCTTGACAAAGGGAACACACGGCTTGACACCTGTTGTCCGCATTTCTGGTGAAATACCTCCACACCGAAGAGCTGATTTTTTTGGTATTTTCACCTGGCATGTCAATGGCCATATTCCTCCCACGGACAACAGGTGTCTCCCCGGGTGCCTGACTTAAACAAACCACCTCACCATCAGAATCCTCCTGGTCAATTTCCTCCCCAGCGCCAGCAACACCCATATCCTCCTCATCCTGGTGTACTTCAACACTGACATCTTCAATCTGACTATCAGGAACTGGACTGCGGGTGCTCCTTCCAGCACTTGCAGGGGGCGTGCAAATGGTGGAAGGCGCATGCTCTTCACGTCCAGTGTTGGGAAGGTCAGGCATCGCAACCGACACAATTGGACTCTCCTTGTGGATTTGGGATTTCGAAGAATGCACAGTTCTTTGCTGTGCTGCTTTTGCCAGCTTGAGTCTTTTCATTTTTCTAGCGAGAGGCTGAGTGCTTCCATCCTCATGTGAAGCTGAACCACTAGCCATGAACATAGGCCAGGGCCTCAGCCGTTCCTTGCCACTCCGTGTCGTAAATGGCATATTGGCAAGTTTACGCTTCTCCTCCGACAATTTTATTTTAGGTTTTGGAGTCCTTTTTTTTCTGATATTTGGTGTTTTGGATTTGACATGCTCTGTACTATGACATTGGGCATCGGCCTTGGCAGACGACGTTGCTGGCATTTCATCGTCTCGGCCATGACTAGTGGCAGCAGCTTCAGCACGAGGTGGAAGTGGATCTTGATCTTTCCCTAATTTTGGAACCTCAACATTTTTGTTCTCCATATTTTAATAGGCACAACTAAAAGGCACCTCAGGTAAACAATGGAGATGGATACTAGTATACAATTATGGACGGGCTGCCGAGTGCAGACACAGAGGTAGCCACAGCCGTGAACTACCGTACTGTACTGTGTCTGCTGCTAATATAGACTGGTTGATAAAGAGATGTCTATGTAACTATGTATGTATAAAGAAGAAAGAAAAAAAAACCACGGTTAGGTGGTATACAATTATGGACGGACTGCCTGCCGAGTGCAGACACAGAGGTAGCCACAGCCGTGAACTACCGTACTGTACTGTGTCTGCTGCTAATAATATAGACTGGTTGATAAAGAGATGTCGTAGTAGTATGTATGTATAAAGAAGAAAGAAAAAAAAACCACGGTTAGGTGGTATACAATTATGGACGGACTGCCTGCCGAGTGCAGACACAGAGGTAGCCACAGCCGTGAACTACCGTACTGTACTGTGTCTGCTGCTAATATAGACTGGTTGATAAAGAGATGTCTATGTAACTATGTATGTATAAAGAAGAAAGAAAAAAAAACCACGGTTAGGTGGTATACAATTATGGACGGACTGCCTGCCGAGTGCAGACACAGAGGTAGCCACAGCCGTGAACTACCGTACTGTACTGTGTCTGCTGCTAATATAGACTGGTTGATAAAGAGATGTCTATGTAACTATGTATGTATAAAGAAGAAAGAAAAAAAAACCACGGTTAGGTGGTATACAATTATGGACGGACTGCCTGCCGAGTGCAGACACAGAGGTAGCCACAGCCGTGAACTACCGTACTGTACTGTGTCTGCTGCTAATATAGACTGGTTGATAAAGAGATGTCTATGTAACTATGTATGTATAAAGAAGAAAGAAAAAAAAACCACGGTTAGGTGGTATACAATTATGGACGGACTGCCTGCCGAGTGCAGACACAGAGGTAGCCACAGCCGTGAACTACCGTACTGTACTGTGTCTGCTGCTAATATAGACTGGTTGATAAAGAGATGTCTATGTAACTATGTATGTATAAAGAAGAAAGAAAAAAAAACCACGGTTAGGTGGTATACAATTATGGACGGACTGCCTGCCGAGTGCAGACACAGAGGTAGCCACAGCCGTGAACTACCGTACAGTACTGTGTCTGCTGCTAATATAGACTGGTTGATAAAGAGATGTCGTAGTAGTATGTATGTATAAAGAAGAAAAAAAAACCACGGTTAGGTGGTATACAATTATGGACGGACTGCCTGCCGAGTGCAGACACAGAGGTAGCCACAGCCGTGAACTACCGTACTGTGTCTGCTGCGACTGGATGATAAATGATATAAAAAATATATATATATCACTACTGCAGCCGGACAGGTATATATTATATATTATATAATGACGGACCTGCTGGACACTGTCTGTCAGCAGAATGAGTTTTATTTTTATAGAATAAAAAAAACAACAACACACAAGTGAAGTCACACGACGAGTGTTTAACTTTTTCAGGCAATCACAATATAAGTATACTACTAACTATACTGGTGGTCAGTGTGGTCAGGTCACTGGTCAGTCACACTGGCAGTGGCACTCCTGCAGCAAAAGTGTGCACTGTTTAATTTTAATATAATATTATGTACTCCTGGCTCCTGCTATAACCTATAACTGGCACTGCAGTGCTCCCCAGTCTCCCCCACAATTATAAGCTGTGTGAGCTGAGCAGTCAGACAGATATATAATATATATAGATGATGCAATACACTGGGCTGAGCCTGAGCAGTGCACACAGATATGGTATGTGACTGAGTCACTGTGTGTATCACTTTTTTCAGGCAGAGAACGGATATATTAAATAAACTGCACTGTCTGGTGGTCACTCACTATATAATATTATGTACTCCTGGCTCCTGCTATAACCTATAACTGGCACTGCAGTGCTCCCCAGTCTCCCCCACAATTATAAGCTGTGTGAGCTGAGCAGTCAGACAGATATATAATATATATAGATGATGCAGCACACTGAGCTGAGCCTGAGCAGTGCACACAGATATGGTATGTGACTGAGTCACTGTGTGTATCGCTTTTTTCAGGCAGAGAACGGATATATTAAATAAACTGCACTGTCTGGTGGTCACTCACTAGTAAACTCTCTGCACTCTCTACACTTCTACAGTACTCCTCCTAGTCCTAAGCTCCAGTAAATCTCTCTCTCTTATAATCTAAATGGAGAGGACGCCAGCCACGTCCTCTCCCTATCAATCTCAATGCACGTGTGAAAATGGCGGCGACGCGCGGCTCCTTATATAGAATCCGAGTCTCGCGATAGAATCCGAGCCTCGCGAGAATCCGACAGCGTCATGATGACGTTCGGGCGCGCTCGGGTTAACCGAGCAAGGCGGGAAGATCCGAGTCGCTCGGACCCGTGAAAAAAAACATGAAGTTCGGGCGGGTTCGGATTCAGAGAAACCGAACCCGCTCATCTCTAATATATATATACTTGTTTGTATTGTTTGGTTTGCTTTACCCTAGTACCTTTTGATCAAAGCCCCGAGACTCCATGCAGTTTGAACCAAGCTGCGAGTTCAAAAACGGAAAAAAATATGGATCTGTTGTTTGCACTGTTCTGTGCACTGTACTCCAGTACGCTGTGGCACTGTTTAATAGATGTGCTATAAACTGCCATGGGTTTGTGCCACTGCTCTGTTGCTTAGTAGCCATCAAGCACGCTGCAGCCTTTGGCCAATTTTTATCAAAATAATATTGTGAGCTGTGAGGTGTTCAAAATTGACTGGAAATTAATGTTATTGAGGTTAATAATACTCTATGAACAAACATATGGAAATCCAATCCAAAACCAGTCACGGCGGTTTGGCAAAAACCAAATCCAAAGCTAGGCGATAAATCCGAGCCAAATCCAAACCAGTAAAAATAGTGATGCACACATCTTTAATAAAAATAGGGATTGCCTTACATAAATACGGTAGTTCATCCAAGAACACTCCAAAAGTAAAGTTATCATATTTGCATTCACTTTACTTTTATTTTCCGGGTTCTCCGTGCTACAGCTACAGTAATCTACAATATCTGCTGCAGATACATTCAGGGGATATTTAATAATTGCAGGTACCACCTTACACTGGGTGTTTTCGGAAATATCCCACAAATATTAATGAGTAAATAGGCCCCAAAATCTTATTTTCAAACATATGGTACAAGAAAAATGAATAACTACATTTGCAACCATTTTATTAGAAACTTAATTTTTAGATGACACTACAGTATCTCCTTTATATTGTACTGATAACCAGAATGGGTTCTGATTTGTGCAGCAGTCAGTCCTGTTCCTGCCACATATCCCCATTTCTTTCTCCACTCCATTGGCTGCCTGTAAGATGACAAATTATTTCAATATTGACTTACTGGGTGGAATTCAAATGTTTGAAAAGTCGGTTGGGTGTCTGGTTCTTCCTGTCTATTAGATAAGAAAAAAACAGTCTCCCAACTGACTTTTCAAACATTTGAATCTCACCCACTGACTTTCAAATCCAGGGTCCAAGGTACTTGATGCAGCTTCTTATTCTTTATACTTTCACTCACAAACTTTGAACGGTCACTGAAAGACTATTAACACTACATAGACTCTTCCATACTTATTTGGGTGTTGAATGTCATAATGTGGATTGGGGGTACTGTGTGGCATAATATTTACTGGCATTCCTACAATGTGACATAATGTAAACTAGGGAACTATGATGGTTCATAAAATAAACTAGGGCACTACTATGGCTGCGGAGGGGTGTCTCTCAAGAATCATTGGGACAGGAGCCACTTCAAAATGCTAGTATGGAGCCATAAAGTTCTGTGTACGCCCCTGCACTAAAGTGTGTCATAATATTAGATCCCAGCAAAATTAACCCTAGCGTGAATGTGTGTGTGTGTGTGTGTGTGTGTGTGTGTGTGTGTGTGTGTGTGTGTGTGTGTACATGTGGTAGGGAATATAGATTGTAAGCTCCACTGGGGCAGGGACTGATGTGAATGGCCAAATATTCTCTGTAAAGCGCTGCGGAACATGTGTGCGCTATATAAATAACTGGTAATAAATAAATAATATAAACTGGGAGCACTGTAATGTGGCATAACATGAACTGGTGTATGTCATAATGTGAATTGGAGGTACTGTGCTAAATAATGTGTACTGAAAGCCCTACCATGTGAAATAATGTGAACTTAGACAGTACTATGGTTCATGAAGTAAACTAATGCACTGCTATGGGGCAGGGCAGGTTCTTGGGCTTCTAGCGCCCCGGGCGGCCAATAGGGTCATGACTTCATACAGGGGGCGTGGTCAGTTACGCCCCCTGTACAGTAGTAGCGCTGCTGAAATGATGTGCGGTGCGCGATGACGTCATCACGCACCGCACAGTAAAGGTCCTCTCCACGAAGGGAAACTAGACGCTTAGCGTCTAGTTCCCTTCACAGCGGAGGGCAGCGGCAGCAGGACAGAGCCGGCAGCGGGGGGCACAGCAGCAGCGGATCTTGCCATGGTGCGGCGCCCTCCGGATGGCGCCGGCACCCTCTGGAAGGCGGCGCCCCGGGCAAAAGTCCTGCTTGCCCGTGGCAAGATCCGCTACTGCTATGGGGATAACATTAACGAAGGCACTACTATGGTTCAGATAATGTATTAGGGATCTGTAATGGGGCATAACAGTAACAACTGCTGCGGAGAGGTGTCTCTCTAGATGCATTTGGACAGGGACTCCTTCAAAATGTTGGGGCCCACAAATGATTGGCTACATCCCTGGAATAACGTTGTTTTCAATTGTGAATTTTATTGCTTGGCAGCCTCTGTGTCATCTCTAAATGCTAGGAAATGTAGAAGCCAATTTATGGCTAGAAAATCATAACTGTAAGCCCGCTGCCATCGGGACCAACTGTGATGCCCCACTCCAAGTGAGAATATTTGCTGTTTATTTCTAAATACTGCCATTATATACATTTAATGGAGCCAGAGCATCGTTGGTGACAGTGAGACTAGAACTACAGAGCTAGCGCGTGGTGAATGGGGACTCTTACCCGCGTGCTGGCTACACAAATGTCACCTGATGCTTCAGGGAGGGGCTGGCTCATGCTGGCTACTGTGACTGTTGGAGGTCACATGCAACTCCAGAGAGAGGTTGTCTCAGGCTGGCTAATGTGACAGTTGGTGGTAGTTGGAGCAGCCATCTTAGCAGACAGTTGCCTGGCAGCTTAGAGGGAAGCAAGCCGGGTTCATCTCCGGTTCCCCGTGTCTGGTCTGAAGAAGCAGCAGACCGGATATCACAGCCATCTCCTGTGAATCGTTCCAGCTTCTGACGGCTTTCTGAGGTGGTGCTGGATTAGGTTCCCTGTGTCTGCAGCCAGAGAAGTAGCACTGGAGGCAGCCCCAGCTTGGAGTGGCAGCCAAGAAGGAGTGAGTTAGCTGCAGCACACACCAGGTTGTGACAAGGAGGGAGAGGTCTGTAAATCCACAATTATTGCACCGCTCACATCATCACCAGGAGACTAGGTATAGCAATGCCTCAAAAGTCAGTTTATTACACTCCAGCAGCTTTACCATGCCGTTATTTAAGTAACTTGATTACCAGACGTAGAGTAATGGGAGGACAGCAACATTGGATATAGAGACACTCTAGCTCCCTGCGTAGTACTCTTAAGTAGAGACTTCATCCAGAGTCATGTAACTCCCTGATCATATCGTACAATATAGTTACAATTCATAGGCCACTGGTGCAAGAGGTGGCAGGATTAAGTAATGCAGCTATGAAAGGCTATTACCTAGGAAAGCAAAATGGATGTCAGCATTAACTTTACTAAAGGGAACAGAGCTTTAAACAACCAATATAAAACTTTAAATGGGCTATTGCCAGTAACTATACTAAGTTGAAGACTAATCAGGGATTAGCTGGAAAGACATACATTCAGCAAAGATTACTGTTGCCGCACAGCAAAGGAAGGATTGTTACATTATAAACGTATTGCTTACAGAAGGGATAGAACCGCAGATTACCCAAATAGATACCACCAACTATATTTGATATTCTTTAACCCCTCATTTATTCCATTCACTTCAGACTTCATATTGTCTCAGGAAATAACCCTTCAAGGACAAGTGCTCGTAAAGCTTACTATACCTAGCTACAATGGACAGTGGTTTTATGAGGCCCCAAATTGCAGGAATATTGTAACACAATTGTTTCTGTACATGTAATTTGAATGTAATAAGAATGTCCAAAGTTATTATGTATTCCTGTGCTTGTGATTTATACATATATTTAATCTAAGTTGTTATCGAATGTGATAAACTTTTTAAAGTTATTTACAGCAGAGGAAAACGTCACCAAAGTGTTCCAGTTAAATAAATTCCTGCAACGAAAATGTAAAGTCAATGTTTGCGAGTAATCTACCTTGAAGTACATTGTGTTGTGAACTGCCATTGATATTTATAGTCCTGTAAGGCTTCCGTGATACTTACCTTGGTGGGTATCACACAACACCAACAGACCACCAGGGATGGTGCAGCCTCCGTGTCATCTCTAAATGCTAGGAAATGTAGTAGCCAATTTATGGCTAGAAAATGATAACTGTAGACCCGCTGCCATCGAGACCAACACCAACAGACCACCAGGAATGGTGCAGCCTCCATGTCATCTCTAAATGCTAGGAAATGTAGAAGCCAATTTATGGCTAGAAAATGATAACTGTAGACCCACTGCCATCGGGACCAACACCAACAGACCACCAGGGATGGTGCAGCCTCTGTGTCATCTCTAAATGCTAGGAAATGTAGAAGCCAATTTATGGCTAGAAAATGATAACTGTAGACCAACTGCCATCGGGACCAACACCAACAGACCACCAGTGATGGTTTTTCAACATTCTATCATGTTGACATTTCGGCAGGGTTGACATATTGTATCTTAGCACTTTGACCATGTCAGCCTGGACAACTGTCATTTGTAGACAAACGAAGAATCCTCCAATAAACAGAAATCTTCACAGTGACTGTCCAGCACAGGTCCTTGCTGGTCACTCTCCATGATATTAAATCAGGCATATGGTGATATGGTGTAAGATGTGTAAGACGGACACCCAGCGGCACTGAGATAGTGAGGTGGGAGGGTACTCTTTACCCGGGCCTGATGGAGGCGCTCGGAGGGTCCCAGGTCCCGCTGCCCCCCCCCCCCCCCCCCAATGTAAGCAGCGCCGGCATGTAGCCCAGGAGAGAGAGAGGACACTGCTGGGATGGTGCAGCCTCTCTCCCCAGCGTAGCACACACGCTGCTTTACCCTGTACCCCTGTGGGCCAGTCCAACCCTGTGCTGGTTAGTAGTTATTAGACATATTTCATTATACATACATTTATTTGAACCTGACTATTGCTGGAATGAGCTTTATTTATGTATTTATTTAGTTTACAAAACTGAGCTGACAGAAGATTTTTTATTTATTTTAGTGCTGCTGGAGGATCATTCACAAAAACTTCAGCGAGTCCCAAGGTTTCTGCTTTTGAGTTAAAACACCGAGATATTGTTCATATCTTAGTATTCTTTTGCCAAAAGAGCAATTTCAAACTAATTAGGATTTCATACTGTTTCATTGAAAGAAACATAAACATTCTGTTAATATTCTCTGCAGCTGCTTCATCAATAACTCCCAGTGATTCTGCCAATTTGCAAAAGCAAAGCAATGGACGATCAGATTATATGGCACCGATTAATCCATCAGTATTCATGGCTCTTTTCTCAACATCACAAGGCACAGATGCCAATAATACTTACAGTCCCCTGAATGTGAAAAGATCATTATTAAAGTGTGCTCAGTGTCCCTGGTCATTAATTACAATCTTGTGCACATATGCAATGTGATTGCGGGAAATAATCAGCTATGTCTGCCAAATTGGCAACATTTAAAAACTAATTTGTTATGACATACCATCAAAGCTATTTAAACAGAGAATCCGGAGCTCTGTTGCACTGGGTACATTGTTAAAATATCACATAACATCATTAAAAAATAGTTAGCATTTCCAGAGGGAAATAATATTTATCCTTGAACCGCAGTTCAAGTGGAAATTACACTAAAAGAAAAACCCTTTGATCTTCCGAAATTGACGATTTATCAAGTGGCCTTCAATGCACTGGCATATATCCAAGCATGGACACTACTATACATACCACTAAACTCAAAGTAATAACACGTAGTAAAAAAAGAACTTTGTTAGATAATGAGGTGTGTTTGATATCATAATATTCTCACAACAATTTTATGGAAGAATCACATCATACCTTACAATGCTGGGCTTAAAGATCACTACATTTAATTATACCGTAGCTTCTCAGCACTTTTGGTTTAAGGTCCTGATTCAGAGATGTACAGTACATAAACCTGATGGCTTACGTACATCTTTGATGTTTGTGGTATAGCACATGTGAATGACATGTTCTGGGCATGTGCAGAACGGGTCAGAGTGTCCTCTGATGTCCCATACACTCAGGGTGATTTTTACCTATTTTCTAAGCAATCTGCCTAGATTACTTAGAAATTAAGCATGGATCGATCCGTGTGTATACCCCATAGCGACGGCGATGCACGGTCCCATACGTCGCCATCGCCCGCACAGATCTTTAGCACATGTAGGCAAGATCTTGTTAGATCGGCTAGCATGTGCACAAAGAACACTGGTTAGCACAGATCGCTCAGCACACATTGCTGTGTGTATAGCGGTGTATAGCGATGTGTATTGAGCGATCTGCACTAACCTAGATCGCGCAGATCGCTATCTAACCTAGGGGTAAATTTAATAAGGTTGGAGATTTTTAGAACTGGTGATGTTGCCCATGGCAACCAATCACATTCTATTTACCATTTATCTAGCTGCTTCTAGCAGATAATAGATATAATCTGATTGGTTGCTATGGGCAACATCACCAGTTCTAAAAATCTCCCACCTTAGTAAATTTACCCCCTAGATAGCGATCTGCGCTAACCTAGATAGGCACAAGTCGCCCCATGTGTATGTGGCATAAGACACAGACTGATTGACAGACAGGCTGCAGCCATTTGGGGGAGGGGGTGACACCAGGCAGCATTTGTCAGAATGTGGGTTTCCTGGCCCTGGCAGCGTGAACAGCACAGCCATCCTGAGTGACAATACTATCACATTATGGTGGTCATTCCGAGTTGTTCGCTAGCTGCATTTGTTCGCTGTGAAGCGATGAGGCAAAAAAACGGCACTTCTGCGCATGTGTATGCGGCGCAATGCGCACGTGCGGCGTACTATTACAACAAACAATGTAGTTTCACAGAAGGTCTAGCGAAGCTGTGCAGTCGCACTGCTGGCCGCAGAGTGATTGACAGGAAGAGGGCGTTTCTGGGTGTCAACTGATCGTTTTCAGGGAGTGTTTGAAAAAACGCAGGCCTGCCAGGAAAAATGCAGGCGTGGCTGGGAGAACAATGGGCGTGTTTGTGACGTCAAAACAGGAACTGAACAGTCTGATGTGATCGCAAGCGCTGAGTAGGTCTGAAGCTACTATGAAACTGCACAAAAATAGTTTGTAGCCGCTGTGCAATCGTTTCGTTCACACTTCTGCTAAGCTAAAATACACTCCCAGTGGGAGGCGGCATAGCGTTTGCACGGCTACTAAAAACTGCTAGCGAGCGAACAACTCGAAATGACCACCTATATGTCAAACATTTTAATTGTTTTAATGATGTACTTTTTGTTAAAGTAGATTTCTCCACGTCTTGAAGAGCATGGTAGTAAATTACATGTTTATCTGATACTATTTTTTCATTAAGTAATACTGTTTATGAGAAACAAAAAATATAACAGTAGGAGAAAACACTAATAATCTGCCCCTGGTTTACATCAGGAGATGCTGAAGCTACAGTACAAATGTCATACACAGTATAGTACTTAAAAGAATGTTGTGACATTCAAAATGTCGACAATAAAAATATTGACACCAGAATATCAACATGTTCTGAATTTCAAAATTCAGGATGTCAACATGTTAGAGTGTCGACAGCTAACATGTCACCGCATTCAAAATGCTGATATTGTGAATGTTGACAGTAACAAGGTCAACAATCAGGGTTAGGGTTAGGCTGCACTTAGGCTTGGACTGTACTTAGGGTTAGGCTGCACTTAGGCTTAAGCTGCACTTAGGAACTGGTTTTAGGCCAAAATAGTAATGTAAACATTCTGACTGTTGAAGTCAATATTATGTCATTGTTGACATTGTGGACATGTCATCTGTCAACAGTTTGAACATGTAGAAATGCTGAATATTGACATTCTGAACATGTTAACATTGTGCTGTTGACATAATGAATGTCAACATTCTGCATGTCGGCATTTCATACTCTACCCTTAAAAATATGTCATATACATAAAGAATTTCCTAATCAGTGGTGCACTCATTGGGGGTTTCTGAGTACTCGGAAATCCCTTGATGAACCAAAATTTATTTTAAACAGATACAGTTGTTGTCTTACCAGACCCACAAGCCAGAGCTTTTGCACATGTTCATGAGCTCCTCAGGGGTTAACTCTGCTAACTGTATGCAATAGGGGTAGACAATATACACTATAACCTGGGGCAATTAGGTTTAGCCCATTTAATACAGCTGCTGAACTGTACATAATTGTATTACTGTTGCTGGCCCAGTTCTGGTAGCCAAGACAAAGTGCACTGAAGCGCAGAGCAAAGCCAGAGCAGTAGCACTACAGATAAGAAGAGAGCAGGAGATAAGAAGATTATGTGGCATGGGGAGAAAAGAAAAGGAGACCTTCACTTATCTCTGAGTTAGAGAAGGGATAGGAAGTATTGTACATGTAAGATGGGTGCTGTGCATTTAGGGTGCACCTATTATGGAAATGTTACCGTTCATGGCTTGAATGGGCAATTATTGGTGCAGATGTTTGGAGCAGTGACTATTGTGGATATGAGGGAGGATTTATGGTTCTACAAGAGATGAGGGAACAGTAACTGGTGTAAGAGATGGGAGCATTGATTTACTAAATTTGAAGGGAACTGGTTGATGAACTACCAAGGAACGAATACAGGGTTAAGGGGTTTAAGGAAGCAGTGACTTGTAAAATGGGAGAGATTTGGAGTTTCAGGTCATAAGAGGACAATTACTGGTGGATTGGATGTAATTCTCCAGGCAATCGGGAATTGTTCACCATGCATACCCCTTGACAGGTCAACAAAACCTGCCAAGTGGCCCTGCAACAGAAATAATGACCTTCCCCTGGTATAGAAGAAGATGAAAGAGGTGGAAGTGCTGTGTATTTCCAACTGCAGCAGATCCTTCAATGCCATGTGCTTATCCGCTGCTGCCCAGTCTCCTCCTCTCCTCAGTGACAGAGGGCAGGCAGTATAAAGCACCACTCCCTACAAATTCTGTCCATGTAAGAAATTACCATTTGCTGCAGAGCATTCTGTTGCTTAATAAGTTGCAAGACAATGTCCTAATCCCTTAAGACCTGATCTCTTCATAGTGCTGTACTGAGTGTTTCAATGCAAGGCTGGTAAGATTTAAATATTCATATATGCATACTTAGGGACTTTGTCAGGTTTGTTAGCAAACCAAAAAAGTTAGCAATTGGGCAAAACCATGTTGCACTGCAGGGAGGGGGCAGATATAATATGTGCAGAGAGAGTTAGATTTGGGTGGGGTGTGTTCAAACTGAACTCTAAACTGCAGTGTAGAAATTAAGCAACCAGTATATACCCTGCACAGAAACATTATAACCCACCCAAATCTAAATCTCTCTGCATTTGTTACATCTGCCCCACCTGGTTTTGCCCAATTGCTAACCTTTTTGGTTTGCTAACAAACCTGAATAACCACCTTAGTGCAATCTGGAGTTATTTATATGGCTTGTAATAAAGACACATTTTGAACAGGTGACAATCAGGCGACACAAAAAACAGGCCCATCATCTGCTACTTTAAGACATCTTGACCAGCCCAGTGACTAGACTTCACCCACCACAAGTGTATCAGGAAGGTTATAATATCTTGTCAGATGTGAAAGACAGCATTCAATGTTATGTACCGGTTATTCCACCT
Source organism: Pseudophryne corroboree (assembly GCF_028390025.1). Taxonomy (NCBI): domain Eukaryota; kingdom Metazoa; phylum Chordata; class Amphibia; order Anura; family Myobatrachidae; genus Pseudophryne; species Pseudophryne corroboree. The sequence goes on from NC_086447.1 coordinate 764,290,972, forward strand.
GACATGCAACTATCTGCTATAGATTATCGATTGGAAACTATTGTTAACAGCAATGGAAAGCAGAATGAACAATTGTAGCATTCTTCAAGTGATTTGTATCGCCATATCACCACCTGGAGACATCATTTGTAACTAATGTTTTTCTCCTAAATGTTTAACATATCCTCTGAAGTCTCTCTGTATCACAAACCTTAGAACTCACTTCAGGGTGCTCTATGTAGGGATATTTTCATTTTAACAGCCCTTTATATTCTCTATCCAAAAATTATCTTTTTCTAATTTCTCTATATTTATACATTGGGTTTAGCCATAGTTTTAATATCAACCTATTTTTTTATTTTTTGTTTACCTTCTGTAAAAATAGTGCAACGTTGATTAATTGATCTTTTATCACATTACATAGAAACATAAATTTGATGACAGATAAGAACCACTAGTCTGCCCTAAACACATACACAGTAGGGTTTTTTTTTTTTAAGTCAAGAGCCAATTAACCTACTGTACCAATATATTTTTGGATTGTGGGAAGAAACCAGAGTACCCAGAGGAGACCCACACAAGCAAGGGGAGAATATGCAAACTGCACACAGTTAGGGCCATGGTGGGAAATTAACCCATGACCTCAATGCTGTGAGGCAGTAATGCTAACCATTATACCACTCGTACTGCCCTACCTTTGTGTATGTATTGTTAGGAAAATGTATAGATTACGGCTTTTCCCTTTACTCTTCCTTAGATTTTCAGCAGCTTTGGTTTAAATTTGCATTCAGCAATATTTTAAAATGTTCTGCATACAATGCAGTATATAATAGGCATTCTGATGGAAATGTCCCTTATGTAAACTCTGAAGACACGGCTTTTGGCAGCACTAAGTGGTGGATTGTTGTAGATTGAATACGTAATGTTACTTTTAGGATTCTCTCCTAGTAACAGCTTATCATCAATTTGTGAAATTATCCTGAAACTCTATTTTAACACTTTATTCCTAGTTTTGCTTCAGTGAAAGGTGTTTGGAGTTGAGAGCACATTTACAAGTAAATTCAGTACATGAAGGACATAGAGATGCAAGTTAACCTCAGTCCTTGAAGAAGCATGCCATTTTTATTGGTGTGGTATGGAAGGTAGATAGTAACTAGGTCGACACTGTCTAGGTCGACCACTATTGGTCGACAGTAACTAGGTCGACAGAGTCTCTAGGTTGACAGGGTCTTTAGGTCGTCATGGTCTAGGTTGACAGGTCAAAAGGTCGACATTATTTTTTTAAATTTTTTTGGTGTTGTTTTCTTCGTAGAGTGACCGGGAACCCCAATTAGTGCACCAGGTCCCCTAGTATGGCTCGTTTCGCTGGACGGGATCCCGGCGGTTGAAATACCGACGCTGGAATCCCGACCACACAATCCCGACAGGGGTGGCGAGCGGAACACAGCCCCTTGCGGGCTCGCTTTGCTCGCCACGCTGCGAGTACGGTGCCTCGCTATGCTCAGCACACTAATTTATTCTCCGTCTATGGGTGGACACCCACAGAGGGAGAATATGTCAGGATTGTGCCTGTCGGGATTCCGGCGTCGGTATTTCGACTGCCGGGATTCCATCCGGCGGGATCTTGACCGCATCCCCTAGACCATTAGCAGAGTGATTTTCTGCTTATCCATGATCTACAAGCTTGCAAGCATTCCTGAAAAAAAAAAAAAGGTAATACCTCTCTGCGCTGGAAATGTCAATGCTGCAAATAAGAATACACTCCGGAGTTATCGACCGGAAAATGAACAAATATATAATGGACAGGTTATATACAAAAATGCGCTTAGACACTAGGTACAGAGAATATAGTTACAAATAGTTATTCAGAAAACCTCACAGTTTTTGTCAAATGTTTCGTGGAATTTTCTCCAATCCGATGGCACTTCTTGCTTACTTCGACAAATGTATGTGGACTCCTATAAAGGTATCTTTCAAACTTCTAAGAGCAAAACTTCACATGTTCCGTACCTTGGAGAGCAATCGCAGACATCAGGAATCTTTGAGAGTGAAGTTTTGCTCTTAGAAGTTTGAAAGATACCTTTATAGGAGTCCACATACATTTGTCGAAGTAAGCAAGAAGTGCCATCGGATTGGAGAAAATTCCACGAAACATTTGACAAAAACTGTGAGGTTTTCTGAATAACTATTTGTAACTATATTCTCTGTACCTAGTGTCTAAGCGCATTTTTATATGTAACCTGTGCATTATATATTTGCAAGCATTCCTGTTTACTGTTATGAATAATTTCTCTTGTGCACATTACTGAATAATAATAAATATTACCAGAAAAACAAACAACATTTTACACTATAAAAGTGTGTACTAGACATATAATATTTCTCTGACGTCCTAAGTGGATGCTGGGGACTCCGTCAGGACCATGGGGATTAGCGGCTCCGCAGGAGACAGGGCACAAAAGTAAAAGCTTTAGGATCAGGTGGTGTGCACTGGCTCCTCCCCCTATGACCCTCCTCCAAGCCTCAGTTAGATTTTTGTGCCCGGCCGAGAAGGGTGCAATCTAGGTGGCTCTCCTAAAGAGCTGCTTAGAGTAAAAGTTTGTTAGGTTTTTTATTTTCAGTGAGTCCTGCTGGCAACAGGCTCACTGCTACGAGGGACTTAAGGGAGAGAAGTGAACTCACCTGCGTGCAGGATGGATTGGCTTCTTAGGCTACTGGACACCATTAGCTCCAGAGGGAGTCGGAACACAGGTCTCACCCTGGGGTTCGTCCCGGAGCCGCGCCGCCGACCCCCCTTGCAGATGCCGAAAAGTGAAGGTCCAGAAACGGCGGCAGAAGACTCTTCAGTCTTCATAAGGTAGCGCACAGCACTGCAGCTGTGCGCCATTGTTGTCAGCACACTTCATAGCAGCGGTCACTGAGGGTGCAGGGCGCTGGGGTGGGGCGCCCTGGGCAGCAATGATAGTACCTTATTCTGGCTAAAAATACATCACATATAGCCCCTGGGGGCTATATGGATGTATTTAACCCCTGCCAGGTCTCAGAAAAAACGGGAGAAGAAGCCCGCCGAAAAGGGGGCAGGGCCTATTCTCCTCAGCACACAGCGCCATTTTCCCTCACAGAAATGCTGGTGGGAAGGCTCCCAGGCTCTCCCCTGCACTGCACTACAGAAACAGGGTTAAAACAGAGAGGGGGGCACTTATTTGGCTATATGTATATATATATTAAAATGCTATAAGGGAAAAACACTTATATAAAGGTTGTCCCTGTATAATTATAGCGTTTTTGGTGTGTGCTGGCAAACTCTCCCTCTGACTCCCCAAAGGGCTAGTGGGGTCCTGTCCTCTATCAGAGCATTCCCTGTGTGTGTGCTGTGTGTCGGTACGTGTGTGTCGACATGTATGAGGACGATGTTGGTGAGGAGGCGGAGCAATTGCCTGAAATGGTGATGTCACTCTCTAGGGAGTCGACACCGGAATGGATGGCTTATTTAAGGAATTACGTGATAATGTCAACACGCTGCAAGGTCGGTTGACGACATGAGACGGCCGGCAAACAAATTAGTACCTGTCCAGGCGTCTCAAACACCGTCAGGGGCTGTAAAACGCTCATTTACCTCAGTCGGTCGACACAGACACGGACACTGACTCCAGTGTCGACGGTGAAGAAACAAACGTATTTTCCTTTAGGGCCACACGTTACATGTTAAGGGCAATGAAGGAGGTGTTACATATTTCTGATACTACAAGTACCACAAGAAGGGTATTATGTGGGGTGTGAAAAAACTACCTGTAGTTTTTCCTGAATCAGATAAATTAAATGAAGTGTGTGATGATGCGTGGGTTTCCCCCGATAGAAAATTATTGGCGGTATACCCTTTCCCGCCAGAAGTTAGGGCGCGTTGGGAAACACCCTTTAGGGTGGATAAGGCGCTCACACGCTTATCAAAACAAGTGGCGGTACCGTCTCCAGATAGGGCCGCCCTCAAGGAGCCAGCTGAGAGGCTGGAAAATATCCTAAAAAGGTATATACACACATACTGGTGTTATACTGCGACCAGCGATCGCCTCAGCCTGGATGTGCAGCGCTGGGGTGGCTTGGTCGAATTCCCTGACTGAAAATATTGATACCCTTGACAGGGACAGTATTTTATTGACTATAGAGCATTTAAAGGATGCATTTCTATATATGCGAGATGCACAGAGGGATATTTGCACTCTGGCATCAAGAGTAAGTGCGATGTCCATATCTGCCAGAAGATGTTTATGGACACGACAGTGGTCAGGTGATGCAGATTCCAAACGGCACATGGAAGTATTGCCGTATAAAGGGGAGGAGTTATTTGGGGTCGGTCCATCGGACCTGGTGGCCTCGGCAACAGCTGGAAAATCCACCTTTTTTACCCCAAATCACATCTCAGCAGAAAAAGACACCGTCTTTTCAGCCTCAGTCCTTTCGTCCCCATAAGGGCAAGCGGGCAAAAGGCCAGTCATATCTGCCCAGGGATAGAGGAAAGGGAAGAAGACTGCAGCAGGCAGCCCATTCCCAGGAACAGAAGCCCTCCACAGCTTCTGCCAAGTCCTCAGCATGACGCTGGGGCCGTACAAGCGGACTCAAGTGCGGTGAGGGGTTGTCTCAAGAGTTTCAGCGCGTAGTGGGCTCACTCGCAAGTGGACCCCTGGATCCTACAAGTAGTATCCCAGGGGTACAGACTGGAGATTCGAGACGTCTCCCCCTCGCAGGCTCCTGATGTCTGCTTTACCAACGTCTTCCTCCGACAGGGAGGCAGTATTGGAAACAATTCACAAGCTGTATTCCCAGCAGGTGATAATCAAAGTACCCCTCCTACAACAAGGAAAGGGGTATTATTCCACACTATATTGTGGTACTGAAGCCAGACGGCTCGGTGAGACCTATTCTAAATGGGAAATCTTTGAACACTTACATACAAAGGTTCAAATCAAGATGGAGTCACTCAGAGCAGTGATAGCGAACCAGGAAGAAGGGGACTATATGGTGTCCCTGGACATCAAGGATGCTTACCTCCATGTCCCAAATTGCCCTTCTCACCAAGGGTACCTCAGGTTCGTGGTACGGAACTGTCACTATCAGTTTCAGACGCTGCCGTTTGGATTGTCCACGGCACCCCGGGTCTTTACCAAAGTAATGGCCGAAATGATGATTCTTCTTCAAAGAAAAGGCGTCTTAATTATCCCTTACTTGGACGATCTCCTGATAAGGGCAAGGTCCAGAGAACAGTTGGAAGTCGGAGTAGCACTATCTCAAGTAGTTCTACGACAGCACGGGTGGATTCTAAATATCCAAAATCGCAGTCGTTTCCGACGACACGTCTGCTGTTCCTAGGGATGGTTCTGGACACAGTCCAGAAAAAGGTGTTTCTCCCGGAGGAGAAAGCCAGGGAGTTATCCGAGCTAGTCAGGAACCTCCTAAAACCAGGAAAAGTGTCAGTGCATCATTGCACAAGAGTCCTGGGAAAAATGGTGGCTTATTACGAAGCAATTCCATTCGGCAGATTCCACGCAAGAACTTTTCAGTGGGATCTGCTGGACAAATGGTCCGGATCGCATTTTCAGATGCATCAGCGGATAACCCTATCTCCAAGGACAAGGGTGTCTCTCCTGTGGTGGTTACAGAGTGCTCATCTTCTAGAGGGCCGCAGATTCGGCATTCAGGATTGGATGCTGGTGACCACGGAGGCCAGCCTGAGAGGCTGGGGAGCAGTCACACAGGGAAAAAATTTCCAGGGAGTGTGATCAAGTCTGGAGATTTTTCTCCACATAAATATACTGGAGCTAAGGGCAATTTACAATGCTCTAAGCTTAGCAAGACCTCTGCTTCAAGGTCAGCCGGTATTGATCCAGTGGGACAACATCACGGCAGTCGCCCACGTAAACAGACAGGGCGGCACAAGAAGCAGGAGGGCAATGGCAGAAACTGCAAGGATTTTTCGCTGGGCGGAAAATCATGTGATAGCACTGTCAGCAGTGTTCATTCCGGGAGTGGACAACTGGGAAGCAGACTTCCTCAGCAGGCACAACCTCCACCCGGGAGAGTGGGGACTTCATCGGGAAGTCTTCCACATGATTGTGAACCGTTGGAAAAGACCAAAGGTGGACATGATGGCGTCCCGCCTGAACAAAAAACTGGACAAGTATTGCGCCAGGTCAAAAGACCCTCAGGCAATAGCTGTGGACGTTCTGGTAACACCGTGGGTGTACCAGTCGGTGTATGTCTTCCCTCCTCTGCTTCTCATACCCAAGGTATTGAGAATTATAAGACGTAGAGGAGTAAGAACTATACTCGTGGCTCCGGATTGGCCAAGAAGGACTTGGTACCCGGAACTTCAAGAGATGCTCACAGAGGACTCATGGCCTCTGCCGCTAAGAAGGGACTTGCTTCAGCAAGTACCATGTCTGTTCCAAGACTTACCGCGGCTGCGTTTGACGGCATGGCGGTTGAACGCCGGATCCTAAGGGAAAAAGGCATTCCGGAAGAGGTCATTCCTACCCTGGTCAAAGCCAGGAAGGAGGTGACCGCACAACATTATCACCACATGTGGCGAAAATATGTTGCGTGGTGTGAGGCCAGGAAGGCCCCATGAAGAAATTTCAACTCGGTCGTTTCCTGCATTTCCTGCAAACAGGAGTGTCTATGGGCCTCAAATTGGGGTCCATTAAGGTTCAAATTTCGGCCCTGTCGATTTTCTTCCAGAAAGAATTGGCTTCAGTTCCTGAAGTCCAGAAGTTTGTCAAGGGAGTACTGCATATACAACCCCCTTTTGTGCCTCCAGTGGCACTGTGGGATCTCAACGTAGTTCTGGGATTCCTAAAATCACATTGGTTTAAACCGCTCAAATCTGTGGATTTGAAATATCTCACAGGGAAAGTGACCATGCTGTTGGCCCTGGCCTCGGCCAGGCGAGTGTCAGAATTGGCGGCGTTTGTCTCAAAAAAGCCCATATCTGATTGTCCATTCGGACAGGGCAGAGCTGCGGACTCATCCCCAGTTTCTCCCTAAGGTGGTGTCAGTGTTTCACCCGAACCAGCTTATTGTGGTACCTGCGGCTACTAGGGACTTGGAGGACTCCAAGTTGCTAGATGTTGTCAGGGCCCTGAAAATATAGTTTCCAGGACGGCTGGAGTCAGGAAAACTGACTTGCTGTTATCCTGTATGCACCCAACAAACTGGGTGCTCTTGCTTCTAAGCAGACGATTGCTAGTTGGATGTGTAGTACAATTCAGCTTGCACATTCTGTGGCAGGCCTGCCACAGCCAAAATATGTAAATGCCCATTCCACAAGGAAGGTGGGCTCATCTTGGGCGGCTGCCCGAGGGGTCTCGGCTTTACAACTTTGCCGAGCTGATACTTGGTCAGGGGCACACCCTGACTGAGGAGGACCTGGAGCTCTCTCATTCGGTGCTGCAGAGTCATCCGCACTCTCCCGCCCGTTTGGGAGCTTTGGTATAATCCCCATGGTCCTGACGGAGTCCCCAGCATCCACTTAGGACGTCAGAGAAAATAAGAATTTACTTACCGATAATTCTATTTCTCGTAGTCCGTAGTGGATGCTGGGCGCCCATCCCAAGTGCGGATTGTCTGCAATACTTGTACATAGTTATTGTTACAAAAATCGGGTTATTATTGTTGTGAGCCATCTTTTCAGATGCTCCGCTGTTATCATGCTGTTAACTGGGTTCAGATCACAGGTTGTACAGTGTGATTGGTGTGGCTGGTATGAGTCTTACCCGGGATTCAAAATCCTTCCTTATTGTGTACGCTCGTCCGGGCACAGTATCCTAACTGAGGCTTGGAGGAGGGTCATAGGGGGAGGAGCCAGTGCACACCACCTGATCCTAAAGCTTTTACTTTTGTGCCCTGTCTCCTGCAGAGCCGCTAATCCCCATGGTCCTGACGGAGTCCCCAGCATCCACTACGGACTACGAGAAATAGAATTATCGGTAAGTAAATTCTTATTATAAATCCATCCAAAGTGCATTGTGCATAGGAAATTCCACTTGTATGCTCCTTGTCTCAAGTGTACACAAACTCCTCCAATCTAAAATCAGGTAAATGACAGGAGCGCCTCCTAGTGCAATACATTATAAACTAGAGATGAGCGGGTTCGGTTTCTCTGAATCCGAACCCGCACGAACTTCATGTTTTTTTTCACGGGTCCGAGCGACTCGGATCTTCCCGCCTTGCTCGGTTAACCCGAGCGCGCCCGAACGTCATTATGACGCTGTCGGATTCTCGCGAGACTCGGATTCTATATAAGGAGCCGCGCGTCGCCGCCATTTTCACACGTGCATTGAGATTGATAGGGAGAGGACGTGGCTGGCGTCCTCTCCGTTATAGTAGAAAAGAGTAAAGACTGAGTGACTTAGTTATAATTGTGGGGAGGATTGGGGACGGGGAGCAGCTGTTAGGGAGTACAGTGATTTAGATTAGGAGAGAGAGAGAGAGAGAGAGAGATTGACCTGATTTACTGGAGCTTAGGAGTACTGTAGAAGAGAGTGCAGAGTTTACTAGTGACTGACCACAGTGACCACCAGACAGTGCAGTTTTATTTAATATATCCGTTCTCTGCCTGAAAAAAACGATACACACAGTGACTCAGTCACATACCATATCTGTGTGCACTGCTCAGCCCAGTGTGCTGCATCATCTATGTATATATTATATATCTGACTGTGCTCAGCTCACACAGCTTATAATTGTGGGGGAGACTGGGGAGCACTGCAGTGCCAGTTATAGGTTATAGCAGGAGCCAGGAGTATAAGACAGTCACATACCATATCTGTGTGCACTGCTCAGCCCAGTGTGCTGCATCATCTATGTATATATTATATATCTGACTGTGCTCAGCTCACACATCTTATAATTGTGGGGGAGACTGGGGAGCACTGCAGTGCCAGTTATAGGTTATAGCAGGAGCCAGGAGTACATATTATATTAAAATTAAACAGTGCACACTTTTGCTGCAGGAGTGCCACTGCCAGTGTGACTGACCAGTGACCTGACCACACTGACCACCAGTATAGTTAGTAGTATACTATATTGTGATTGCCTGAAAAAGTTAAACACTCGTCGTGTGACTTCACTTGTGTGGTGTTTTTTTTTTTATTCTATAAAAAACTCATTCTGCTGACAGACAGTGTCCAGCAGGTCCGTCATTATATAATATATATACCTGTCCGGCTGCAGTAGTGATATATATATATTTTTTATATCATTATTTATCATCCAGTCACAGCAGACACAGTACGGTAGTTCACGGCTGTAGCTACCTCTGTGTCGGCACTCGGCAGTCCGTCCATAATTGTATGCCACCTAACCGTGGTTTTTTTTTCTTTCTTCTTTATACATACATACTACGACATCTCTTTATCAACCAGTCTATATTAGCAGCAGACACAGTACAGTACGGTAGTTCACGGCTGTGGCTACCTCTGTGTCGGCACTCGGCAGTCCGTCCATAATTGTATACCACCTAACCGTGGTTTTTTTTTCTTTCTTCTTTATACATACATACTACGACATCTCTTTATCAACCAGTCTATATTAGCAGCAGACACAGTACAGTACGGTAGTTCACGGCTGTGGCTACCTCTGTGTCGGCACTCGGCAGTCCGTCCATAATTGTATACCACCTAACCGTGGTTTTTTTTTCTTTCTTCTTTATACGTACATACTACGACATCTCTTTATCAACCAGTCTATATTAGCAGCAGACAAAGTACAGTACGGTAGTTCACGGCTGTGGCTACCTCTGTGTCGGCACTCGGCAGTCCGTCCATAATTGTATACCACCTAACCGTGGTTTTTTTTTCTTTCTTCTTTATACATACATACTACGACATCTCTTTATCAACCAGTCTATATTAGCAGCAGACACAGTACAGTACGGTAGTTCACGGCTGTGGCTACCTCTGTGTCGGCACTCGGCAGTCCGTCCATAATTGTATACCACCTAACCGTGGTTTTTTTTTTCTTTCTTCTTTATACGTACATACTACGACATCTCTTTATCAACCAGTCTATATTAGCAGCAGACACAGTACAGTACGGTAGTTCACGGCTGTGGCTACCTCTGTGTCGGCACTCGGCAGTCCGTCCATAATTGTATACCACCTAACCGTGGTTTTTTTTTCTTTCTTCTTTATACGTACATACTACGACATCTCTTTATCAACCAGTCTATATTAGCAGCAGACACAGTACAGTACGGTAGTTCACGGCTGTGGCTACCTCTGTGTCGGCACTCGGCAGTCCGTCCATAATTGTATACCACCTAACCGTGGTTTTTTTTTCTTTCTTCTTTATACATACATACTACGACATCTCTTTATCAACCAGTCTATATTAGCAGCAGACACAGTACAGTACGGTAGTTCACGGCTGTGGCTACCTCTGTGTCGGCACTCGGCAGTCCGTCCATAATTGTATACTAGTATCCATCCATCTCCAATGTTTACCTGAGGTGCCTTTTAGTTGTGCCTATTAAAATATGGAGAACAAAAATGTTGAGGTTCTAAAATTAGGGAAAGATCAAGATCCACTTCCACCTCGTGCTGAAGCTGCTGCCACTAGTCATGGCCGAGACGATGAAATGCCAGCAACGTCGTCTGCCAAGGCCGATGCCCAATGTCATAGTACAGAGCATGTCAAATCCAAAACACCAAATATCAGTAAAAAAAGGACTCCAAAACCTAAAATAAAATTGTCGGAGGAGAAGCGTAAACTTGCCAATATGCCATTTACCACACGGAGTGGCAAGGAACGGCTGAGGCCCTGGCCTATGTTCATGGCTAGTGGTTCAGCTTCACATGAGGATGGAAGCAATCAGCCTCTCGCTAGAAAAATGAAAAGACTCAAGCTGGCAAAAGCACAGCAAAGAACTGTGCATTCTTCGAAATCCCAAATCCACAAGGAGAGTCCAATTGTGTCGGTTGCGATGCCTGACCTTCCCAACACTGGACGTGAAGAGCATGCGCCTTCCACCATTTGCACGCCCCCTGCAAGTGCTGGAAGGAGCACCCGCAGTCCAGTTCCTGATAGTCAGATTGAAGATGTCAGTGTTGAAGTACACCAGGATGAGGAGGATATGGGTGTTGCTGGCGCTGGGGAGGAAATTGACCAGGAGGATTCTGATGGTGAGGTGGTTTGTTTAAGTCAGGCACCCGGGGAGACACCTGTTGTCCGTGGGAGGAATATGGCCGTTGACATGCCAGGTGAAAATACCAAAAAAATCAGCTCTTCGGTGTGGAGGTATTTCAACAGAAATGCGGACAACAGGTGTCAAGCCGTGTGTTCCCTTTGTCAAGCTGTAATAAGTAGGGGTAAGGACGTTAACCACCTCGGAACATCCTCCCTTATACGTCACCTGCAGCGCATTCATAATAAGTCAGTGACAAGTTCAAAAACTTTGGGTGACAGCGGAAGCAGTCCACTGACCAGTAAATCCCTTCCTCTTGTAACCAAGCTCACGCAAACCACCCCACCAACTCCCTCAGTGTCAATTTCCTCCTTCCCCAGGAATGCCAATAGTCCTGCATGCCATGTCACTGGCAATTCTGACGAGTCCTCTCCTGCCTGGGATTCCTCCGATGCAACCTTGCGTGTAACGCCTACTGCTGCTGGCGCTGCTGTTGTTGCTGCTGGGAGTCGATGGTCATCCCAGAGGGGAAGTCGTAAGCCCACTTTTACTACTTCCACCAAGCAATTGACTGTCCAACAGTCCTTTGCGAGGAAGATGAAATATCACAGCAGTCATCCTGTTGCAAAGCGGATAACTGAGGCCTTGACAACTATGTTGGTGTTAGACGTGCGTCCGGTATCCGCCGTTAGTTCACAGGGAACTAGACAATTTATTGAGGCAGTGTGCCCCCGTTACCAAATACCATCTAGGTTCCACTTCTCTAGGCAGGCGATACCGAGAATGTACACGGACGTCAGAAAAAGACTCACCAGTGTCCTAAAAAATGCAGTTGTACCCAATGTCCACTTAACCACGGACATGTGGACAAGTGGAGCAGGGCAGGGTCAGGACTATATGACTGTGACAGCCCACTGGGTAGATGTATGGACTCTCGCAAACGCCAACTCTTTCCTAGGCAGGCTACGCTTTGTATCACCGGTTTCCAGAATACGCACACAGCTGAAAACCTCTTACGGCAACTGAGGAAGATCATCGCGGAATGGCTTACCCCAATTGGACTCTCCTGTGGATTTGTGGCATCGGACAACGCCAGCAATATTGTGTGTGCATTAAATATGGGCAAATTCCAGCACGTCCCATGTTTTGCACATACCTTGAATTTGGTGGTGCAGAATTATTTAAAAAACGACAGGGGCGTGCAAGAGATGCTGTCGGTGGCCAGAAGAATTGCGGGACACTTTCGGCGTACAGGCACCACGTACAGAAGACTGGAGCACCACCAAAAACTACTGAACCTGCCCTGCCATCATCTGAAGCAAGAAGTGGTAACGAGGTGGAATTCAACCCTCTATATGCTTCAGAGGTTGGAGGAGCAGCAAAAGGCCATTCAAGCCTATACAATTGAGCACGATATAGGAGGTCAAATGCACCTGTCTCAAGCGCAGTGGAGAATGATTTCAACGTTGTGCAAGGTTCTGATGCCCTTTGAACTTGCCACACGTGAAGTCAGTTCAGACACTGCCAGCCTGAGTCAGGTCATTCCCCTCATCAGGCTTTTGCAGAAGAAGCTGGAGACATTGAAGGAGGAGCTAACACGGAGCGATTCCGCTAGGCATGTGGGACTTGTGGATGGAGCCCTTAATTCGCTTAACAAGGATTCACGGGTGGTCAATCTGTTGAAATCAGAGCACTACATTTTGGCCACCGTGCTCGATCCTAGATTTAAAGCCTACCTTGGATCTCTCTTTCCGGCAGACACAAGTCTGCTGGGGTTGAAAGACCTGCTGGTGAGAAAATTGTCAAGTCAAGCGGAACGCGACCTGTCAACATCTCCTCCTTCACATTCTCCCGCAACTGGGGGTGCGAGGAAAAGGCTCAGAATTCCGAGCCCACCCGCTGACGGTGATGCAGGGCAGTCTGGAGCGACTGCTGATGCTGACATCTGGTCCGGACTGAAGGACCTGACAACGATTACGGATACGGACATGTCGTCTACTGGCACTGCATATGATTCTCTCCCCATTGAAAGAATGGTGGAGGATTATATGAGTGACCGCATCCAAGTAGGCACGTCACACAGTCCGTACTTATACTGGCAGGAAAAAGAGGCAATTTGGAGGCCCTTGCACAAACTGGCTTTATTCTACCTAAGTTGCCCTCCCACAAGTGTGTACTCCGAAAGAGTGTTTAGTGCCGCCGCTCACCTTGTCAGCAATCGGCGTACGAGGTTACATCCAGAAAATGTGGAGAAGATGATGTTCATTAAAATGAATTATAATCAATTCCTCCGCGGAGACATTGACCAGCAGCAATTGCCTCCACAAAGTACACAGGGAGCTGAGATGGTGGATTCCAGTGGGGATGAATTGATAATCTGTGAGGAGGGGGATGTACACGGTGATATATCGGAGGATGATGATGAGGTGGACATCTTGCCTCTGTAGAGCCAGTTTGTGCAAGGAGAGATTAATTGCTTCTTTTTTGGTGGGGGTCCAAACCATCCCGTCATTTCAGTCACAGTCGTGTGGCAGACCCTGTCACTGAAATGATGGGTTGGTTAAAGTGTGCATGTCCTGTTTATACAACATAAGGGTGGGTGGGAGGGCCCAAGGACAATTCCATCTTGCACCTCTTTTTTCTTTTATTTTTCTTTGCGTCATGTGCTGTTTGGGGAGGGTTTTTTGGAAGGGACATCCTGCGTGACACTGCAGTGCCACTCCTAAATGGGCCCGGTGTTTGTGTCGGCCACTAGGGTCGCTAATCTTACTCACACAGCTACCTCATTGCGCCTCTTTTTTTCTTTGCGTCATGTGCTGATTGGGGAGGGTTTTTTGGAAGGGACATCCTGCGTGACACTGCAGTGCCACTCCTAAATGGGCCCGGTGTTTGTGTCGGCCACTAGGGTCACTAATCTTACTCACACAGCTACCTCATTGCGCCTCTTTTTTTCTTTGCGTCATGTGCTGATTGGGGAGGGTTTTTTGGAAGGGACATCCTGCGTGACACTGCAGTGCCACTCCTAAATGGGCCCGGTGTTTGTGTCGGCCACTAGGGTCGCTTATCTTACTCACACAGTCAGCTACCTCATTGCGCCTCTTTTTTTCTTTGCGTCATGTGCTGTTTGGGGAGGGTTTTCTGGAAGGGACATCCTGCGTGACACTGCAGTGCCACTCCTAAATGGGCCCGGTGTTTGTGTCGGCCACTAGGGTCGCTTATCTTACTCACACAGTCAGCTACCTCATTGCGCCTCTTTTTTTCTTTGCGTCATGTGCTGTTTGGGGAGGGTTTTTTGGAAGGGACATCCTGCGTGACACTGCAGTGCCACTCCTAAATGGGCCCGGTGTTTGTGTCGGCCACTAGGGTCGCTTATCTTACTCACACAGTCAGCTACCTCATTGCGCCTCTTTTTTTCTTTGCGTCATGTGCTGTTTGGGGAGGGTTTTTTGGAAGGGACATCCTGCGTGACACTGCAGTGCCACTCCTAAATGGGCCCGGTGTTTGTGTCGGCCACTAGGGTCGCTTATCTTACTCACACAGTCAGCTACCTCATTGCGCCTCTTTTTTTCTTTGCGTCATGTGCTGTTTGGGGAGGGTTTTTTGGAAGGGACATCCTGCGTGACACTGCAGTGCCACTCCTAGATGGGCCAGGTGTTTGTGTCGGCCACTAGGGTCGCTTAGCTTAGTCATCCAGCGACCTCGGTGCAAATTTTAGGACTAAAAATAATATTGTGAGGTGTGAGGTATTCAGAATAGACTGAAAATGAGTGGAAATTATGGTTTTTGAGGTTCATAATAATATGGGATCAAAATGACCCCCAAATTCTATGATTTAAGCTGTTTTTTAGGGTTTTTTGAAAAAAACACCCGAATCCAAAACACACCCGAATCCGCCAAAAAAAATTCGGTGAGGTTTTGCCAAAACGCGGTCGAACCTAAAACACGGCCGCGGAACCGAACCCAAAACCAAAACACAAAACCCGAAAAATTTCAGGCGCTCATCTCTATTATAAACAGCACCAATTGTGTATGAATTTTAAAAAGTGGACCCGTACCAAATAGTGACATTTTAGCAGCTTATGTCAAATCTTTAACTGATCCACACGCAGTCTTCAAACATGTAGGATTTTTTCACAATCTTTTAATATACATCCAAAAGTCCATAAAAATAATAATAAAAACATACACAGTATAATTCAATTTACAAAAAAGGTTTACAACTCAGAGCCATTTGCAAATGCCCGTACATTGGGGGTGATTCCGAGTTGTTCGCTCGCTAGCTGCTTTTAGCAGCATTGCACACGCTAAGCCGCCGCCCTCTGGGAGTGTATCTTAGCTTAGCAGAATAGCGAACGAAAGATTAGCAGAATAGCGAATAGAAATTTCTTAGCAGTTTCTGAGTAGCTCGAGACTTACTCACAAATAGCGATCAGTTCAGTCAGTTTCGTTCCTGGTTTGACGTCACACACACGCCCAGCGTTCGGCCAGCCACTCCCCCGTTTCTCCAGACACTCCCGCGTTTTTCCCTGAAACGCCTGCTTTTTTCCGCACACTCCCAGAAAACGGCCAGTTTCCGCCCAGAAACACCCACTTCCTGTCAATCACACTACGATCACTTCAACGATGAAAAATCTTCGTTCGGGCGTCAGTAAATCTACTAAGTTTTGTGTTAAAATACTAACCGCATGCGCACTGCGAACCATGCGCATGCGCATTTTTGCCTTGATCGCTCCGTTGCGAAAATCGGCAACGAGCGAACAACTCGGAATGACCCCCATTGGGCCCAATTCAGGTTGGATCGCAAATCGCGAACCAACCAGAATTATTGCATGCCCCGCAGAAAATGCGAATGCCTCAGCCTGTCAATCAGGCAGAGGCCTTCACTTGGCGCAGGTGGCAATGCTCTGTTTCCAAGGCGGAGACGGAGCATTGCCGTGGCTTTGAAACAGGGAAATGGCGGTGTGAACAGGGGGCATGATGTGGGCGTGATTGGGGCAGCTGCATGACTTCAGATTCAGCTGCCGCAATCAAAAAGATGGCAGTAGGCCTCCTGCGGGCGCAGCCAGGCTGCACTTGCAGGAAGCTTCCTTAATTTTAGCGATCACACTGAAATTGCAGTGCGACCACAATTTCAGTGTGGTCGATGGGGAGGGGGTATGTTTAGCATGCTGGGTGGCCTTGCCCTGCAATGGGCGGCCCCAGCATGTGATCCAAATGATTGCAAATTTTGCTACTTAGCAGAATTTTCAATCCTTAACTGAATCAGGTTCATTGTATCAGAGAAATTATAGCTTATCTGAATAGTAGCATATAGCCGCAATACCCAACGCGTTTCGTCTAGGGAGGACCACGTCTCAACCTTCTGACTTCCTCAGGGAGGGTACATTTGGATGTATATTAAAAGTCTGGGGGGGGGGGAAATCCTACATGTTTGAAGACTGTGTGTGGATCACTTCAAGATCAGAGATAAGTTGTTAAAATTTCACTATTTGGTATGGGTCCACTTTTTAAAATTCATACACAATTGGTAGCGTTTATAATCTATTGCACTAGGAGGTGCTCCTGTAATTTGATTTCTCTGACGTCCTAGTGGATGCTGGGAACTCCGTAAGGACCATGGGGAATAGACGGGCTCCGCAGGAGACTGGGCACTCTAAAAGAAAGATTAGGTACTATCTGGTGTGCACTGGCTCCTCCCACTATGACCCTCCTCCAGACCTCAGTTAGATTTCGTGCACGGCCGAGCTGGATGCACACTAGGGGCTCTCCTGAGCTCCTAGAAAGAAAGTTTATTTTAGGTTTTTTATTTTACAGTGAGACCTGCTGGCAACAGGCTCACTGCATCGAGGGACTAAGGGGAGAAGAAGCGAACCTACCTGCTTGCAGCTAGCTTGGGCTTCTTAGGCTACTGGACACCATTAGCTCCAGAGGGATCAACCGCATGGAACTGGCCTTGGTGTTCGTTCCCGGAGCCGCGCCGCCGTCCCCCTTACAGAGCCAGAAGCAAGAAGAGGTCCGGAAAATCGGCGGCAGAAGACATCAGTCTTCACCAAGGTAGCGCACAGCACTGCAGCTGTGCGCCATTGCTCCTCATGCACACTTCACACTCCGGTCACTGAGGGTGCAGGGCGCTGGGGGGGGGGGGCGCCCTGAGGGCAATATATGACACCTTGGCTGGCAAATCTACATAATATATAGTCCTAGAGGCTATATAGATGTAAAATTACCCCTGCCAGTATTCCAGAAAAAGCGGGAGAAAGTCAGTTGAAAAAGGGGCGGGGCTTCTCCCTCAGCACACTGGAGCCATTTTCTCTTCACAGTGCAGCTGGAAGACAGCTCCCCAGGCTCTCCCCTGTAGTTTTCAGGCTCAAAGGGTTAAAAAGAGAGGGGGGGGGGGCACAAAATTTAGGCGCAATATTGTATATACAAGCAGCTATTGGGAAAAATTCACTCAATATAGTGTTAATCCCTAAATTATATAGCGCTCTAGTGTGTGCTGGCATACTCTCTCTCTGTCTCCCAAAAGGGCTGTGTGGGGTCCTGTCCTCAGTCAGAGCATTCCCTGTGTGTGTGCGGTGTGTCGGTACGGCTGTGTCGACACGTTTGATGAGGAGGCTTATGTGATGGCAGAGCAGATGCTGATAAATGTGATGTCGCCCCCTGTGGGGCCGACACCAGAGTGGATGGATAGGTGGAAGGTATAAACCGACAGTGTCAACTCCTTACATAAAAGGCTGGATGACGTAACAGCTATGGGACAGCCGGCTTCTCAGCCCGCGCCTGCCCAGGCGTCTCAAAGGCCATCAGGGGCTCAAAAACGCCCGCTCCCTCAGATGGCAGACACAGATGTCGACACGGAGTCTGACTCCAGTGTCGACGAGGTTGAGACATATACACAATCCACTAGGAACATCCGTTACATGATCCCGGCAATAACAAATGTGTTACACATTTCTGACATTAACCCAAGCACCACTAAAAAAGGGTTTTATGTTTGGGGAGAAAAAGCAGGCTGTGTTTTGTTCCCCCATCAAATGAGTGAATGAAGTGTGAAAAAGCGTGGGTTCCCCCGATAAGAAACTGGTAATTTCTAAAAAGTTACTGATGGCGTACCCTTTCCCGCCAGAGGATAAATTACGCTGGGAGATATCCCCTAGGGTGGATAAGGCGCTCACACGTTTGTCAAAAAAGGTGGCACTGCCGTCTTAGGATACGGCAACTTTGAAGGTACCTGCTGATAAAAAGCAGGAGGCTATCCTGAAGTCTGTATTTACACACTCAGGTACTAGACTGAGACCTGCAGATAGTGCTGCTGCAGCGTGGTCTGTAACCCTGTCAAACAGGGATACTATTTTGCGAACATAAGACGTCGTCTTATATATGAGGGATGCACAGAGGGATATTTTGCCGGCTGGCATTCAGAATTAATGCAATGTCCATTCTGTCAGGAGGGTATTAGAGACCCGACACTGGACAGGTGATGCTGACTTTAAAAGGCACATAGAGCCTTATAAGGGTGAGGAATTGTTTGGGGATGGTCTCTGGGACCTCGTATCCACAGCAACAGCTGGGAAGAAAATTTTTTACCTCAGGTTTCCTCACAGCCTAAGAAAGCACTGTATTATCAGGTACAGTCCTTTCGGCTTCAGAAAAGCAAGCAGGTCAAAGGCGCTTCCTTTCTGCACAGAGACGAGGGAAGAGGGAAAAAGCTGCACCAGTCAGCCAGTTCCCAGAATCAAAATTCTTCCCCCGCTTCCTCTGAGTCCACCGCATGACGCGGGGGCTCCACAGGCGTAGCCAGGTACGGTGGGGGGCCGCCTCAAAAATTTCAGCGATCAGTGGGCTCGCTCACAGGTGGATCCCTGGATCCTTCAAGTAGTATCTCAGGGGTACAAGCTGGAATTCGAGGCGTCTCCCCCCCGCCGTTTCCTCAAATCAGCCTTGCCGACAACTCCCTCAGGCAGGGAGGCTGTGCTAGAGGCAATTCACAAGCTGTATTCCCAGCAGGTGATAGTCAAGGTGCCCCTACTTCAACAAGGACGGGGTTACTATTCCACACTGTTTGTGGTACCGAAACCGGACGGTTCGGTGAGACCCATTTTAAATTTGAAATCCTTGAACACATACATAAAAAAATTCAAGTTCAAGATGGAATCGCTCAGGGCGGTTATTGCAAGCCTGGAGGAGGGGGATTACATGGTATCCCTGGACATCAAGGATGCTTACCTACATGTCTTTATTTACCATCCTCACCAGGAGTACCTCAGATTTGTGGTACAGGATTGCCATTACCAATTCCAAACACTGCCGTTTGGACTGTCCACGGCACCGAGGGTCTTTACCAAGGTAATGGCAGAAATGATGATACTCCTTCGAAAAAAGGGAGTTTTTAATTATCCCGTACTTGGACGATCTCCTTATAAAGGCGAGGTCCAAGGAGCAGTTGTTGGTCGGAGTAGCACTATCTCGGGAAGTGCTACAACAGCACGGATGGATTCTATACATTCCAAAGTCACAGCTGGTTCCTACCACACGCCTACTGTTCCTGGGGATGGTTCTGGACACAGAACAGGAAAAAAAAAAAGTGTTTCTCCCCCAGGAGAAAGCCAAGGAGCTGTCATCTCTAGTCAGAGACCTCCTGAAACCAAAACAGGTATCGGTGCATCACTGCACACGAGTCCTGGGAAAAATGGTAGCTTCTTACGAAGCAAAATTCCATTCGGCAGGTTCCATGCAAGAACCTTTCAGTGGGACCTCTTGGACAAGTGGTCGGGATCGCATCTTCAGATGCATCGGCTGATAACCCTGTCTCCAAGGACCAGGGTATCTCTACTGTGGTGGCTGCAGAGTGCTCATCTTCAAGAGGGCCGCAGATTCGGCATACAGGACTGGGTCCTGGTAACCACGGATGCCAGCCTTCGAGGCTGGGGGGCAGTCACACAGGGAAGAAATTTCCAAGGACTTTGGTCAAGTCAGGAGTCGTCCCTACATATAAATATTCTGGAACTGAGGGCCATTTACAATGCCCTAAGTCTGGCAAGGCCTCTGCTTCAAAACCAGCCGGTACTGATCCAATCAGACAACATCACGGTAGTCGCCCATGTAAACCGACAGGGCGGCACAAGAAGCAGGATGGCGATGGCAGAAGCCACAAGGATTCTCCGATGGGCGGAAAATCACGTCTTAGCACTGTCAGCAGTGTTCATTCCGGGAGTGGACAACTGGGAAGCAGACTTCCTCAGCAGACACGACCTACACCCGGGAGAGTGGGGACTTCATCCAGAAGTCTTCCAACTGTTGGTAAACCGTTGGGAAAGGCCACAGGTGGACATGATGGCGTCCCGCCTAAACAAAAAACTAGATATTGCGCCAGGTCAAGGGACCCTCAGGCAATAGCTGTGGACGCTCTAGTGACACCGTGGGTGTACCAGTCGGTTTATGTATTCCCTCCTCTGCCTCTCATACCAAAGGTACTGAGAATAATAAGAAAACGAGGAGTAAGAACGATACTCGTGGTTCCGGATGGGCCAAGAAGAGCTTGGTACCCAGAACTTCAAGAAATGATATCAGAGGACCCATGGCCTCTACCGCTCAGACAGGATCTGCTACAGCAGGGGCCCTGTCTGTTCCAAGACTTACCGCGGCTGCGTTTAACGGCATGGCGGTTGAATTCCGGATCCTAAAGGAAAAGGGCATTCCGGAGGAAGTCATTGCTATGCTGATAAAAGCCAGGAAAGAAGTAACCGCAAACCATTATCACCGTATTTGGCGAAAATATGTTGCGTGGTGTGAGGCCAGGAAGGCCCCAACAGAGGAATTTCAGCTGGGTCGTTTTCTGCACTTCCTACAGTCAGGAGTGACTATGGGCCTAAACTTGGGTTCCATTAAGGTCCAGATTTCGGCTCTGTCGATTTTCTTCCAGAAAGAACTGGCTTCACTGCCTGGAGTTCAGACATTTGTAAAGGGAGTGCTACATATTCAGCCCCCTTTTGTGCCTCCTGTGGCACCTTGGGATCTCAACGTGGTGTTGAGTTTCTTAAAATCACATTGGTTTGAGCCACTTAATACTGTGGATTTGAAATATCTCACATGGAAAGTGGTCATGTTATTGGCCTTGGCTTCGGCCAGGCGTGTGTCAGAATTGGCAGCTTTGTCATGTAAAAGCCCTTATCTGATTTTCCATATGGATAGGGCAGAATTGAGGACTCGTCCCCAGTTTCTTCCTAAGGTGGTATCAGCTTTTCACTTGAACCAACCTATTGTAGTGCCTGCGGCTACTAGGGACTTGGAAGATTCCAAGTTACTGGACGTAGTCAGGGCCTTAAAAATTTATATTTCCAGGACGGCTGGAGTCAGGAAAACTGACTCGCTTTTTATCCTGTAGGCACCCAACAAAATAGGTGCTCCTGCTTCTAAGCAGACTATTGCTCGCTGAATTTGTAGCACAATTCAGCAGGAGCATTCTGCGGCTGGATTGCCGCATCCTAAATCAGTAAAAGCCCATTCCACAAGGAAAGTGGGCTCATCTTGGGCGGCTGCCCGAGGGGTCTCGGCTTTACAACTTTGCCGAGCTGCAACTTGGTCAGGGGCAAACACGTTTGCTAAATTCTACAAATTTGATACCCTGGCTGAGGAGGACCTTGAGTTCTCTCATTCGGTGCTGCAGAGTCATCCGCACTCTCCCGCCCGTTTGGGAGCTTTGGTATAATCCCCATGGTCCTTACGGAGTTCCCAGCATCCACTAGGACGTCGGAGAAAATAAGATTTTACTCACCGGTAAATCTATTTCTCGTAGTCCGTAGTGGATGCTGGGCGCCCATCCCAAGTGCGGATTGTCTGTAATACTTGTATGTAGTTATTGCCTAACTAAGGGTTATTGTTGAGCCATCTGTTGAGAGGCTCAGTTATATTTCATACTGTTAACTGGGTATAGTATCACGAGTTATACGGTGTGATTGGTGTGGCTGGTATGAGTCTTACCCGGGATTCAAAATCCTTCCTTATTGTGTCAGCTCTTCCGGGCACAGTATCCTAACTGAGGTCTGGAGGAGGGTCATAGTGGGAGGAGCCAGTGCACACCAGATAGTACCTAATCTTTCTTTTAGAGTGCCCAGTCTCCTGCGGAGCCCGTCTATTCCCCATGGTCCTTACGGAGTTCCCAGCATCCACTACGGACTACGAGAAATAGATTTACCGGTGAGTAAAATCTTATTTTTAATACTAAATAATACTCCTTGGGCCCTCCCACCACCCTTATGCTGTGTATTTAAGAGGACATGCACAGTTTATCAAACCAAGCATTTTAGCGAAAGTGACTGTCACTTTGGTAGCTTAATTGATTGGTTAGTTTGGGACCTCACAAACCAAGCTACCAATGGACTTAAGGCGGCTAACAGTATTGTTATTCATCATCACATTTAGAACTTGTCAGACTCATCATCATGATCCTCATCACCCTCCTCACTGTTGTTACTATCATCATCATACAATATTAGCTCATTCCAACTGGAAGCCAAAATTACAGAAGAAGTTTCTGTTTGCTGTAATTGGAGGTACAGGTCTTCCTCATAGTATTTGTAATTCATGTTAATGAGCATCATTTTTCCATAATTTTTGGTAGTAGCCCGCCTAAGCTAATTGTTCACAAGGTTCCATACTACTGGTAGATTATGCTGGACTGCTTGTTAGTATTTTA
This sequence comes from Pseudophryne corroboree, assembly GCF_028390025.1. Classification (NCBI taxonomy): domain Eukaryota; kingdom Metazoa; phylum Chordata; class Amphibia; order Anura; family Myobatrachidae; genus Pseudophryne; species Pseudophryne corroboree. Next base: position 764,313,822 of record NC_086447.1, read on the forward strand.
CAGGAGTTTTCAGATTTTAATTAATATTTTGCATGAACTCAATGAAAATGACATAAGAGGCACAAGGTGTGTAGATGGTTACCACTCTACCTCTACCAAATTTGGCCTTACAAATAGTACAGATGCCTTGACAAATATTGTCAGCATTTTAGGTAAAAATAAGAATTATTTTGTAGTAGACAGATAGGCCGTAAGTATCAGGCAGGCACCCAGTATGTAACACAACCCAGCTAATATAATATGATATACAGTATGCTGCGTCACTTGTCTTAATTTTTAAAAGCATCAGGAACAATTGGTGAACTTTAACAATAATATGAATCAGTGGCGTGCGGTGAGGTCAGTGGCTGGTGAGGCACTACAGCCATAATGTCCGCCGAATCTGCCGATGACCCCTACCGCCACCGAGCCAATGCCCGCTACTGCCCCTGAGTCGATGCCCGCAGCCACCGCCACCGGCTTACAAACTCGGCCACCATAAACTGACCCATCCCTCCGCCACTAATTTGCATCTCACTCCGATGCCGCCAATGCCCGCTGCCTGCCTCTCATACTTGTGATATATTGTACATTTTTATAGAAAAAAAATGAGTGTTTGGTACTGGGAAGGGAGTGGGAGGAGGACATAAATGCAATTCTGTTGTCCAGGGCTTCCATTAACTTAATGGAGAAGGGTCTGAATGGGTTAAAAAATGTAAAAAAAAAAAAAATGTGTGAGGTCCCCCCTCCTAAGTATAACCAGCCTCGGGCTCTTTGAGCCGGTCCTGGTTGTTTAAATACTGGGGAAAAATTGGACAGGAGTTCCCCGTATTTAGACAACCAGCACCGGGCTCTTAGTCCGGTCCTGGTTCCAAAAATACGGGGGACAAAAGATGTAGGGGTCCCCCGTATTTTTAAAACCAGCACCGGGCTCCACTAGCCAGGGACATAATGCCACAGCCGGGGGACACATTTACGTAGGTCCCTGCGGCCGTGGCATTACCCCCCCAACTAGTCACCCCTGGCCGGGGTTCCCTGGAGGAGTGGGGACCCCTTAAATCAAGGGGTCCCCCCCTCCAGGCACCCAAGGGCCAGGGGTGAAGCCCGAGGCTGTCCCCAGCACCCCTGGGCGGTGGGTGCCAGGCTGATAGTCATGAGTGTTAAAAAAAGAATATTGTTTTTTGTCGTGGAACTACAAGGCCCAGAAAGCCTCCCCCGCTTGCTGGTACTTGGAGAACCTCAAGTACCAGCATTCGGGGAAATAACGGGCTCGCTGGTACTTGTAGTTCTACAACAACAAAAAATACCCAAATAAAAACACAACACACACACCGTGAAAGTAAAATTTTATTATAACACACGTACACACTCACACATACTTACCTACATCCCACGCCGAGAATCACGTCCACTTGTCCAGTAGAATCCTATAGCGGACCTGTAAAAATGAGAGATTACTTACCTACATCCCACGCCGAGAATCACGTCCACTTGTCCAGTAGAATCCAACAGTGGGACCTGTAAAAGTGAATGAAAATAAGGAGTTACAGAGGGGGGAAAAGGAGAGAGAGAGAGAGAGAGAGAGAGAGAGAGAAAACACATACCTGCTGCTGTTGTCTGCGGACGGACCAGCCGCCCGGAGAGAGCCACACACAGTACAAGCAGTCAGCGGGAGGGGAGGACGGAGCCGCCGGACTCTGGCAGCTGTCAGGTGCCTGTGTGCGGGAGGGGGGGACGGGGCCAGCGGAGCATAACAGGGGAGAGCAGCAGTCACTGCAGACCCACCGCTGCTGCTGCTCCCCTCCAAACTTCTGCCTCCCGTCGCGTCTTGGTGATTGGACAGCGGATCCAGTGCTGGATCCGCAGTCCAATCACAGCTGCCTCGCTGACATGGGGGTGGTGTCCCTGTCAGCGAGGCACTTTTTTCAGTGCCGCTTTGCCATTGTATTTCAATGGGCTTTTACAGCCCGATGCTAGGCTCCGCCCCCCGCTCTCTCCCCGTTCCTATTCTGTATGGGAGGCACTGCTAACAGTGCCTCCCAAAGTAATTTCACCCCCCAAAAAATATGCCATTACATAAGGAAGATACTTATGACATAGAATATGTGTCATAAGTATCTTCTATGTATTCTTTTACTAATTAATCTATTTTTTTACTAATTAATCACAGGGGAGGCACTGCCTCCCCTGCCTCCCCTGACTGCACGTCCCTGATATGAATACAGGTTGAGTATCCCATATCCAAATATTCCGAAATACAGAATTTTTTGAGTGAGAGTGAGATAGTGAAACTTTGTTTTCTGATGGCTCAATGTGCACAAACCTTGTTTAATATACAAAGTTATTAAAGATATTGTATTAAATGACCTTCAGGCTGTGTGTATAAGGTGTATATGAAACATAAATGAATTGTGTTAATATACACACACTTTGTTTAATGCACAGTTATTAAAAATATTGGCTAAAATGACCTTCAGGCTGTGTGTATAAGTTGTATATGAAACATAAATGCATTCTGTGCTTAGACTTGGGTCCCATTGCCATGATATCTCATTATGGTATGCAATTATTCCAAAATACGGAATAATCCGATATCCAAAATACTTCTGGTCCCAAGCATTTTGGATAAGGGATACTCAACCTGTAATAGGTGGTACTTATCATCCATGCACCCCGTATGTATTATGTAACACAACCCAGCTAATATGATATACTGTACACTGGGTCAGTTGTTCATTTATTTTTATTTTTAAAAGCAGCAGAACAATTGGCCAACTTCAATGATAATAATAATTATTTTCTAATAGACAGATAGGCGGTATGTACTGTGTCAGACAGGCACCCAGTATGTACAGTATTATGTACAACCCAGTGTGTGTGTGTGTACGATTGTGCGGTGCATGTGCGTGTAACAGACAGTACATTGAAAATAATGATGCCAGCAAACACTGACAGCCAAGCAGTAACCACTAATTAAGTATAGTTTATGTTTGTTTATAACAGTCCTCCTATACTAGAGATGAGCGGGTTCGGTTCCTCGGAAACCGAACCCGCCCGAACTTCAGGTTTTTTTACACGGGTCCGAGCGACTCGGATCTTCCCGCCTTGCTTGGTTAACCCGAGCGCGACCGAACGTCATCATCCCGCTGTCGGATTCTCGCGAGGCTCGGATTCTATCGCGAGACTCGGATTCTATATAAGGAGCCGCGCGTCGCCGCCATTTTCACACGTGCATTGAGATTGATAGGGAGAGGACGTGGCTGGCGTCCTCTCCGTTTATAGAGAGTGAGACTAGAGTAGAGAGAGACACAGTATTATTTACTTTAGTAATTTTGGGGAGCATTAGGAGGAGTACTACTACTTGCTGAAGTGATAGTGTGACTGTATATCTGACTTGTGGGGGAGACAGTGGGGAGCAGTTAGAGTCTGAGAGCAGGAGTACATATTTTAACGTACAGTGCACACTTTTGCTGGCACTCTGCTGCCAGAGTGCCACACTGCCATTGTGACCACACTGACCACCAGTATATATTGTGATTGTCTGCTTAGGAGTACTACTTGCAAGTTGCTGATAGTGTGACCAGTGACCTGACCACCAGTTTAATTAATCACCACCAGTTTAATATATATATATATATATATATATAATTGTATATAATATATATATAATTGTATATGTATACCGCACCTACCCGTGTTTTTTTTTTTTTTCTTTCTTCTTGATACATACTACTATAGTAGCTTACTGTAGCAGTCTGCGGTGCTGCTGAGCTGACAGTGTCCAGCAGGTCCGTCATCAGTCATTACATAATAAATATATATACCTGTCCGGCTGCAGTACTAGTGATATTATATATATATATATTAATTTCATCTCATTATCATCCAGTCTATATTAGCAGCAGACACAGTACGGTAGTCCACGGCTGTAGCTACCTCTGTGTCGGCAGTCGCTGGTCCATCCATAATTGTATACCACCTACCCGTGGTTTTTTTTTTCTCTTTCTTCTTGATACATACTACTATAGTAGCTTACTGTAGCAGTCTGCGGTGCTGCTGAGCTGACAGTGTCCAGCAGGTCCGTCATCAGTCATTACATAATAAATATATATACCTGTCCGGCTGCAGTACTAGTGATATTATATATATATATATATATATATTAATTTCATCTCATTATCATCCAGTCTATATTAGCAGCAGACACAGTACGGTAGTCCACGGCTGTAGCTACCTCTGTGTCGGCAGTCGCTGGTCCATCCATAATCGTATACCACCTACCCGTGTTTTTTTTTTTTTCTCTTTCTTCTTGATACATACTACTATAGTAGCTTACTGTAGCAGTGTGCGGTGCTGCTGAGCTGACAGTGTCCAGCAGGTCCGTCATCAGTCATTACATAATAAATATATATACCTGTCCGGCTGCAGTACTAGTGATATTATATATATATATATATATGTATTAATTTCATCTCATTATCATCCAGTCTATATTAGCAGCAGACACAGTACGGTAGTCCACGGCTGTAGCTACCTCTGTGTCGGCAGTCGCTGGTCCATCCATAATTGTATACCACCTACCCGTGGTTTTTTTTTTTCTCTTTCTTCTTGATACATACTACTATAGTAGCTTACTGTAGCAGTCTGCGGTGCTGCTGAGCTGACAGTGTCCAGCAGGTCCGTCATCAGTCATTACATAATAAATATATATACCTGTCCGGCTGCAGTACTAGTGATATTATATATATATATATATATATATATTAATTTCATCTCATTATCATCCAGTCTATATTAGCAGCAGACACAGTATGGTAGTCCACGGCTGTAGCTACCTCTGTGTCGGCAGTCGCTGGTCCATCCATAATTGTATACCACCTACCCGTGTTTTTTTTTTTTCTTTCTTCTTGATACATACTACTATAGTAGCTTACTGTAGCAGTCTGCGGTGCTGCTGAGCTGACAGTGTCCAGCAGGTCCGTCATCAGTCATTACATAATAATTATATATACCTGTCCGGCTGCAGTACTAGTGATATTATATATATATATATATTAATTACAGCTCATTATCATCCAGTCTATATTAGCAGCAGACACAGTACGGTAGTCCATGGCTGTAGCTACCTCTGTGTCGGCAGTCGCTTGTCCATCCATAAGTATACTAGTATCCATCCATCTCCATTGTTTACCTGAGGTGCCTTTTAGTTGTGCCTATTAAAATATGGAGAACAAAAATGTTGAGGTTCCAAAATTAGGGAAAGATCAAGATCCACTTCCACCTCGTGCTGAAGCTGCTGCCACTAGTCATGGCCGAGACGATGAAATGCCAGCAACGTCGTCTGCCAAGGCCGATGCCCAATGTCATAGTACAGAGCATGTAAAATCCAGAACACCAAATATCAGTAAAAAAAGGACTCCAAAATCTAAAATAAAATTGTCGGAGGAGAAGCGTAAACTTGCCAATATGCCATTTACCACACGGAGTGGCAAGGAACGGCTGAGGCCCTGGCCTATGTTCATGGCTAGTGGTTCAGCTTCACATGAGGATGGAAGCACTCAGCCTCTCGCTAGAAAAATGAAAAGACTCAAGCTGGCAAAAGCACCGCAAAGAACTGTGCGTTCTTCGAAATCCCAAATCCACAAGGAGAGTCCAATTGTGTCGGTTGCGATGCCTGACCTTCCCAACACTGGACGTGAAGAGCATGCGCCTTCCACCATTTGCACGCCCCCTGCAAGTGCTGGAAGGAGCACCCGCAGTCCAGTTCCTGATAGTCAGATTGAAGATGTCAGTGTTGAAGTACACCAGGATGAGGAGGATATGGGTGTTGCTGGCGCTGGGGAGGAAATTGACAAGGAGGATTCTGATGGTGAGGTGGTTTGTTTAAGTCAGGCACCCGGGGAGACACCTGTTGTCCGTGGGAGGAATAGGGCCGTTGACATGCCTGGTGAAAATACCAAAAAAATCAGCTCTTCGGTGTGGAAGTATTTCACCAGAAATGCGGACAACATTTGTCAAGCCGTGTGTTGCCTTTGTCAAGCTGTAATAAGTAGGGGTAAGGACGTTAACCACCTCGGAACATCCTCCCTTATACGTCACCTGCAGCGCATTCATAATAAGTCAGTGACAAGTTCAAAAACTTTGGGCGACAGCGGAAGCAGTCCACTGACCAGTAAATCCCTTCCTCTTGTAACCAAGCTCACGCAAACCACCCCACCAACTCCCTCAGTGTCAATTTCCTCCTTCCCGAGGAATGCCAATAGTCCTGCAGGCCATGTCACTGGCAATTCTGACGAGTCCTCTCCTGCCTGGGATTCCTCCGATGCATCCTTGCGTGTAACGCCTACTGCTGCTGGCGCTGCTGTTGTTGCTGCTGGGAGTCGATGGTCATCCCAGAGGGGAAGTCGTAAGCCCACTTTTACTACTTCCACCAAGCAATTGACTGTCCAACAGTCCTTTGCGAGGAAGATGAAATATCACAGCAGTCATCCTGTTGCAAAGCGGATAACTGAGGCCTTGACAACTATGTTGGTGTTAGACGTGCGTCCGGTATCCGCCGTTAGTTCACAGGGAACTAGACAATTTCTTGAGGTAGTGTGCCCCCGTTACCAAATACCATCTAGGTTCCACTTCTCTAGGCAGGCGATACCGAGAATGTACACGGACGTCAGAAAAAGACTCACCAGTGTCCTAAAAAATGCAGTTGTACCCAATGTCCACTTAACCACGGACATGTGGACAAGTGGAGCAGGGCAGGGTCAGGACTATATGACTGTGACAGCCCACTGGGTAGATGTATGGACTCCCGCCGCAAGAACAGCAGCGGCGGCACCAGTAGCAGCATCTCGATAACGCCAACTCTTTCCTAGGCAGGCTACGCTTTGTATCACCGGTTTCCAGAATACGCACACAGCTGAAAACCTCTTACGGCAACTGAGGAAGATCATCGCGGAATGGCTTACCCCAATTGGACTCTCCTGTGGATTTGTGGCATCGGACAACGCCAGCAATATTGTGTGTGCATTAAATATGGGCAAATTCCAGCACGTCCTATGTTTTGCACATACCTTGAATTTGGTGGTGCAGAATTTTTTAAAAAACGACAGGGGCGTGCAAGAGATGCTGTCGGTGGCCAGAAGAATTGCGGTACACTTTCGGCGTACAAGCACCACGTACAGAAGACTGGAGCACCACCAAAAACGCCTGAACCTGCCCTGCCATCATCTGAAGCAAGAAGTGGTAACGAGGTGGAATTCAACCCTATATATGCTTCAGAGGTTGGAGGAGCAGCAAAAGGCCATTCAAGCCTATACAATTGAGCACGATATAGGAGGTGGAATGTACCTGTCTCAAGTGCAGTGGAGAATGATTTCAACGTTGTGCAAGGTTCTGCAACCTTTTGAACTTGCCACACGTGAAGTCAGTTCAGACACTGCCAGCCTGAGTCAGGTCATTCCCCTCATCAGGCTTTTGCAGAAGAAGCTGGAGGCATTGAAGGAGGAGCTAAAAGGGAGCGATTCCGCTAGGCATGTGGGACTTGTGGATGGAGCCCTTAATTCGCTTAACAAGGATTCACGGGTGGTCAATCTGTTGAAATCAGAGCACTACATTTTGGCCACCGTGCTCGATCCTAGATTTAAAACCTACCTTGGATCTCTCTTTCCGGCAGACACAAGTCTGCTGGGGTTCAAAGACCTGCTGGTGACAAAATTGTCAAGTCAAGCGGAACGCGACCTGTCAACATCTCCTCCTTCACATTCTCCCGCAACTGGGGGTGCGAGGAAAAGGCTCAGAATTCCGAGCCCACCCGCTGGCGGTGATGCAGGGCAGTCTGGAGCGACTGCTGATGCTGACATCTGGTCCGGACTGAAGGACCTGACAACGATTACGGACATGTCGTCTACTGTCACTGCATATGATTCTCTCCCCATTGAAAGAATGGTGGAGGATTATATGAGTGACCGCATCCAAGTAGGCACGTCAGACAGTCCGTACTTATACTGGCAGGAAAAAGAGGCAATTTGGAGGCCCTTGCACAAACTGGCTTTATTCTACCTAAGTTGCCCTCCCACAAGTGTGTACTCCGAAAGAGTGTTTAGTGCCGCCGCTCACCTTGTCAGCAATCGGCGTACGAGGTTACTTCCAGAAAATGTGGAGAAGATGATGTTCATTAAAATGAATTATAATCAATTCCTCCGTGGAGACATTGACCAGCAGCAATTGCCTCCACAAAGTACACAGGGAGCTGAGATGGTGGATTCCAGTGGGGACGAATTGATAATCTGTGAGGAGCGGGATGTACACGGTGATATATCGGAGGATGATGATGAGGTGGACATCTTGCCTCTGTAGAGCCAGTTTGTGCAAGGAGAGATTAATTGCTTCTTTTTTGGTGGGGGTCCAAACCAACCCGTCATTTCAGTCACAGTCGTGTGGCAGACCCTGTCACTGAAATGATGGGTTGGTTAAAGTGTGCATGTCCTGTTTATACAACATAAGGGTGGGTGGGAGGGCCCAAGGACAATTCCATCTTGCACCTCTTTTTTCTTTCATTTTTATTTGCGTCATGTGCTGTTTGGGGAGTGTTTTTTGGAAGGGCCATCCTGCGTGACACTGCAGTGCCACTCCTAGATGGGCCAGTTGTTTGTGTCGGCCACTAGGGTCGCTTAGCTTACTCACACAGCTACCTCATTGCGCCTCTTTTTTTCTTCTTTGCGTCATGTGCTGTTTGGGGAGTGTTTTTTGGAAGGGCCATCCTGCGTGACACTGCAGTGCCACTCCTAGATGGGCCAGGTGTTTGTGTCGGCCACTAGGGTCGCTTATCTTACTCACACAGCTACCTCATTGCGCCTCTTTTTTTCTTCTTTGCGTCATGTGCTGTTTGGGGAGTGTTTTTTGGAAGGGCCATCCTGCGTGACACTGCAGTGCCACTCCTAGATGGGCCAGGTGTTTGTGTCGGCCACTAGGGTCGCTTAGCTTAGTCATCCAGCGACCTCGGTGCAAATTTTAGGACTAAAAATAATATTGTGAGGTGTGAGGTGTTCAGAATAGACTGAAAATGAGTGGAAATTATGGTTTTTGAGGTTAATAATACTTTGGGATCAAAATGACCCCCAAATTCTATGATTTAAGCTGTTTTTTAGTGTTTTTTGAAAAAAACACCCGAATCCAAAACACACCCGAATCCGACAAAAAAAATTCGGTGAGGTTTTGCCAAAACACGGTCGAACCCAAAACACGGCCGCGGAACCGAACCCAAAACCAAAACACAAAACCCGAAAAATTTCAAGTGCACATCTCTATCCTATACCTAATTGCACCTTAATAGTGCCTGTATGGTGTGTTAATAAATGCTTGCTAATGGCATGTTTTTCTTAACAAGCGTATGCAGCCTCCAGCCCTGTCCCACACCCTCTCAATGATGAGAGAGGGGCATATATAGAATCCAAAACATGCAAGATCCGACACAGGGCAGGAACGTGATGTTTTTCCTCGTGCTGGGATACGAGTGTGGAAGGAAGAACCAAGCGAGCCAGGACTCAGAATCGGGGATGGTTGGATTTTGTAAAATTCAAACCGCATATCATTAGTGTTTACATACGGATGTGTCCTTTTACACTGCTGCTCCAGTCATGCCATATTGGCCCATACTGCGTGCTAAATCCCATGCAGCTCAGCTGCTCCAAGAATCTTTTTCTCTCAAGTAAACCCACTGGAAGCGTGCATGGTTACTGTACGCTGACCACTGGGGTTGTGACATTTGTGTGTAAATTCAAGTAAAAAGGGCTCCAATGCAAGCAGACGTGGCTTTTCCTCATGCTAAGTTCTGCTGTGCTTCATCTGTGACCTTATATTGTATGTGAGTAAAACCAATTTATATACGATCAAATTCATTGCCCAGTGCCCCTGGTCAGGGCTGCCATCAGAAATTGTGGGACCTGGGACTGACAAAATAGGAAGCCCCCCCCCCCCTCCGAAGAAAAAAGTTAAATGAAAATAAATAGATATTCCATGTGTATTTGAGGTAGGAATATTTATTTATTTATTTATTTTAGTTGAAATTTTTAAATTCGCCATCAGACACCTTAAGATCTCACCTCATTTTTCTTTTTTTATATATATATATATATATATATATATATATTATATACACATGCATACATACATACATACATACATGTGCAGCTGTCTGGAGGGCCCACGATGCTCATGCTGCTGCCTGCCCGCCTCTGTCCCCACTGTTCTGCTACTGTCCTTCGTCCTCCTGCAGCTCAGGAAAATAGATAGCGCTCATAGGTCACAAATGAGAGAGGTAGGTCACAACAATAACACAATTTAATAAAATCGTAATGAGGAAAATGTAAAAAATTTATATAAAATAAACATTGTAAAAATGTTTTAAAAGTTGGTATAAGAAATGAGCAGTGCTCCTCCCAATTTCAAGTAGGCATAAAGTACAGTATGAGAAGTTCAATGAACCTGTTCCAATGAGCAGTCCCCTTGGTTCCAATAGGCCCGTGTAGATCACAACCGTAAATGATAGTTACCACCAGCGTCTCTCAAGGCGTTTAAGCGGATCAGCGTCCGCAAATGGCTTTCCTTTGATTGGCGATGCAGAAAAAAGTTCCACGGTGTGAAGCGATCTCTCCTTAAATGGGATCCAAAGGCATGTAGCAAAAAGGGACTTGGTCCAGGTCTCGATCTTCCAATAAGTCAGTTGGTGGGAGTGAGCACAAACCAGCAGATCTCACCAGATCTAGTATCTTGAATAACTGTGTCCTCTGTGGCGGTGGCCATTTTGGGAGAGACGTTTTTCAATACAGAGCTGCTGGAGGATCGGAGGACAGCGGCAGAACAGCAGGGATGACAGAGGTACTGCGGGATCGGCGGCGTGCAGGCAGGTGGCTGCATGAGCATCCCGGGCCCTCCTCTCTCTTCAGAGAGACTGGGCCCGGAACAGCTGTGCCCCCAGCACCCCCCTGATGGCGGGCCTGCCTCTGGTATACCGTAAGTGCTTCGTATGCGATGCGACTAAAATGAAAAATATTTTGAAAAAATGTTACGCTGTTCATCTTACAGTGCCGCAGTCACAATGGGCGTCTTGTGCCATATGTGAAGAAACAACTGTATGTGCATGTAAGAAAAAGTTTAAGTTTTATATTTAACTTTTTGTCGGACACATTCTGTCTAGTACTCATTCAAGAGAAATATTCAGAAATTGTTAAACAGTAAGGGCTTGATGTAGAGTTGGCAGTAAAATGGGTGTGATTCACACTTGAAAAAACACACATAAGTAGTGCAATTCCAACCATCTGCAGAGCCAAACACATCTCGAGATGACTCAGAATCCGCATCAGAAGCTTATGTAACCATATGCTGATGTCAAAGATGTGCATGCGTCTGCGTCAGAAACATGAGTTATTTACAACAGATTCTGTAGTCCAACCAAATAAATACTATTCGTAATTACCTAATATAAAGCCGTATTACATTAACAATGTATATTTTCAGTATCACCTTCACCGTACTCCATTATTCTGTTTTACAATACACCACACGTACTTATTAATATAAACACCCAATTCTTAAGGGTCTATTTATTATCACTACTATGCGGAAAACATTCTGAAAACAGACAATTTGGAGGACTCCCACAAAAATTAAGTTCCATCAAAATATACTAACCACTAGCCTGGCATGGTCATTTCAGATGGAACCATACCACGCTGGACTTTCTCTAACATGGTCACATGAGATTTGACCGTGTCAGACTAGACAGTTGCTGCTGCTGGAACTCTACCACTGGGCTCAGTCTACCTGGCCAGCTCCTTGGTTGCCATGGCAACTTTGCCTCAGCCCTCTCGTGTTGGCCAGGTTCCAGAAAGGGGGGTGATCCAATGGTGTAAACACAATACACCCTGAACCCATTTTTTCAATACATATCTGTCCAGAGTCCTGCAGCAGCAGTAATGACAGTGGCTGTAATCACTAGGTGGTGCACAGGTCTCTGAGAAAATGGCGATGCAGTCATTTTCCCATCATTTTGCACATGATGAAACAGCCCCAGGATTGAGGCTGAGAAATGCGTCAAGCATTCCTCCTAGTATCCAGTCTGGTATCCTGCTTCTTGCTATCACCAGAGACTACAAGCACGTCCCCGAACGGCTCCCGCTACAGGCACGTCTTTGACGGCTCCCGCTACATCACTGCAAGTGAGCGGTTCATGGTCTGGATCCTCACGTTTGGATCACCGTCCCGAGTGCTCAGTCCACCAATACATTCTGCTCTCCTCTACTCCTTCGGTGCCGCAGCTAAGCGGCGTGGGCAGCCGGCGCCCACCACTTCAAAGAAATACCGATAATTGCATTCAGCAGAGGCTGGGGTAAGCACAACACGAGACTGTCAAAATAGCGATTTAAGCTTAAATGTCATTGTGCTGTGCACTGAATTGTGCTAATTAACAGCCACCCGCTAAAAGCCTTTTATAAATATGGAATAAGTACTGAGAGCAGATATTTATAAAGTGGACAAAACAAATGTGAACTGTCTATATACTCACACTACGGATGGACTTCCAAACTTATAAAATCATCTTATGAGCCTATACGTCCAATAATCCATATGTGGAGCTTTCAGCAAGGAGCTTTATAATTACAAGTGCTGTATTACCATCTGAAGCACAGGTGGTTATATGGTTTTAGGGGAGTTGTTAACATGTTCATCATTTGCTGCTTCTGATAATCATTGATGCTTGCTATATTATAAATGCTGTGTTATCAAATTACAGGATACAGGTTGAGTATCCCATATCCAAATATTCCGAAATACGGAATATTCCGAAATACGGACTTTTTTGAGTGAGAGTGAGATAGTGAAACCTTTGTTTTCTGATGGCTCTATGTACACAAACTTTGTTTAATACACATAGTTATTAAAAATATTGTATTAAATGTTCTTCAGGCTGTGTGTATAAGTTGTATATGAAACATAAATGAATTGTGTGAATGTACACACACTTTGTTTAATACACAAAGTTATAAAAAATATTGGCTAAAATGACCTTCAGGCTGTGTGTATATGGTGTATATGAAACATAAATGCATTCTGTGCTTATATTTAGGTCCCATCACCATGATATCTCATTATGGTAGGCAATTATTCCAAAATACGGAAAAATCCCATATCCAAAATACCTCTGGTCCCAAGCATTTTGGATAAGGGAGACTCAACCTGTACCAGGTTTTATTCATTAACTCGTGATTATATATATAAACATTTTTTAATAAATTGTATAATACTTTCAATGACAGCGCTTCTTTGTGTTTTTCAACATTAGGGAAAGAGCTGGAAAAATCACCACTGCACCATTTACCCGGAGACCTATGCACCATCTAGTACTCCAAGTCACAGTCACTGCACTGCTGCTGCCTGCTAGAAAAGAGGGAGCCTGGAAGGAGATTGAACACGTGGCCTCTGCTCATTTAATATTCCCCAGGGGTGATCCAATAAGGATTTGCCACCTGCAACTGCAGGAGGACAATCTTCCATAATTATAAATAACTGACAACATTTTGCTTTGTGGGTGATTAGTAAAGAATCGCATAAACGATCCTTACTGCAATTCCCCGAGTTAGGCTCTTGCTCATGCGCAGGGCCCATTATGTGCATGTGCAGAACTTATCCTGTGATCACAGCGCAGGTATGTGAATGCCTCTGCTTGATTGACAGGCAGAAGTGTTCGCGGGAAGGGAAAGGGGTGTCCAGCGTTTTGGAAAATGGGGGCATGTCGTCCTCTTATTCCGGGAGTGGCGAGGCCAAGGACTGTGCCTAAGGAAGCATTAAAATGTTTTTTGGGCAGCGATAATTAATGGGAACTCCGACAGAGCTGTTCAATTTCATGCTTCTACTTGCCACCTCTGGATACTGCAAGCAGAAAGATGGATGCCTGTGGTACTCACACACAAATGGAGCAACAATTTAATTGCTCCATCGAGCACCCATTAATTATCACCACCTAAAAACTATTGTATTGTCCCCTTGATTCTTTTCAAGTATAGAGGAGCAAACTGATTAGCAAAATTTCAGATACTGCAAATTTAATTGATTTGTAGCACATAAATACTGTACCTTCACAAACAGAAGCTGTTCAAGATTTAACTTACATACAGTAGGTATAGACCTAATTTTTTGTAAACACATTCTACTTACAGTATAACTACAGTATGTTTTGGGGTTTGTTTGGTTTTTTGTTTGTTTTTCTTATTTGCTTTCCATTTGTATCTAAAATGAACAATGGGCTTAATTCAGATCGGATCGCAGCACCAAGTTTGTTAGCTAATGTGCAAAACCATGTGCACTGCATGGGGGGGGGCAGATATAACATGTGCAGAGAGAGTTAAGGGCCCTACACATATGGCGATGTGCCGTTGAGGTGCCCGACGGTTGATACGGCGGGCGACCCGGCGGCGCTGGGGGAGGGGGGGAGTGAAGTTTCTTCACTCCCCACATCACCCGGCTCCATAGCAGTGCATGCTAATATGGACGAGATTGTCCATATTGGCCTGCATGCATAAGCGCTGGGCACCAACGATGAACGAGCGCGGGGACACTCATCGTTCATTGTTGGTGCCTACACACTGAACGATATGAATGAGTTCTCGTTCATTAATGAACGAGAACGTTCGTATTGTTCAGTGAAATCTGCCACTGTGTAGGGCCCATTAGATTTGGGTGGGGTGGGTTCAAACTGAAATGTAAATTGCAGTGTAATAATAAAGCAGCCAGTATTTACCCTGCACAGAAACAATATAACCACCAAAATCTAACTCTCTCTGCACATGTTATATCTGCCCCCCTGCAGTGCACATGGTTTTGCCTATTAGTAACAAATTTGTTGCTGCGATCAGATCTGACTTTTGAGGTCATTCCGAGTTGATCGCTAGCTGCCGTTGTTCGCAGCGCAGTGATCAGGCTAAAAATTGGAATTTCTGCAAATGCGTATGGTCCGCAATGCGCACGCGCGTCGTACGGGTACAAAGCCCGCTGTGGTTGTGCACAGGTTCCAGTGAAGATTTCAGTTGCACTGACGGCCACAAGAAGATTGACAGGAAGGGGGTGTTTCTGGGTATCAACTGACCATTTTCAGGGAATGTTTGCAAAAACGCAGGCGTGTCTGAAAAAAACGCAGGTGTGGCTGGGCGTTTGCTGGGCGGGTGTATGACGTCAAGTCCAGACACGAATAGGCTGAAGTGATCGCAAGTGCTGAGTAGCTTCAGAGCTACTCTGAAACTGCACAAACTGTTTTTGCAGAACTCGGCTGCACAAGTGCTCACACTTCTGCTAAGCTAAAATACACTCTCCAGTGGGCGGCGGCATAGCGTTTGCACGGCTGCTAAAACTAGCTAGCGAGCGATCAACTCGGAATGACCCCCTTAGGCCCAAAATTGTTTCTGTTGCTATGTAATGAAGTCATTTTTAAGAAAGGCAAAACCTTAAAATTAATGTTTTATAATATTTTTGTAAGTGAAATATTAACCAAATATTCACTATTAACTAAAACTAAAATTACAATTCTATAATTGACATTAATATTTTCAGAATCGTTGCTAAATACACTAAATTAAATTATTAGTAAAAAGATTTATGTGTACATGATATTGCTTATACGTATTATATTACCTACAGAGATATTTGTATACACTAGTGTTCCACCATCAACGTTATAATAAATTTACATACCCATCAGATCAACGAAACATAATGTATTTGAATCAAACAGCCTCATTGGACCCTAATTTAAATGACTGTAGTTCACCATGCAAGCTTGCATGATGATCTAATCGCAGCCTAATGTACACAGCGCACCCCAGCTCCCACTGTGCACTCTGTACACATTCGTTGTGATGTGCAGAAATGCCCTGGAAGAGAAGAGGACAGGGAACAGAGAAGGGTAAATATAGTTGGGGGGGGGGGGGGGGGGGGCACAGGAGAAGGGCTGAAAATAGGAGGGAGGGGCCTGATACAGATATATAGATATATTTAGATATATACATACACACACACACACACACACACACACACACACACACATAGTGGCAGGGTGGAGATCTCTGACATTTGAAGAGAGGGTTTCCCTTCTGTGGTACATGAAACAACTATATCTTTCCATCAGTCAAGAGGAGGTAACGTATATAAACCTAATTGCGTGGAAGGAGAGATAGGAGGATAACGTATATAAACCTCTCCGTGTACTAGATGTTGCATGCTCTGACTTACAGTACTACATTGATGTTCTCCTATCAAGCTGTTCGTGAGTTGCTGTGTGCGGAGGCAGTCAATTGACCATCGGACGGGATCCCGGCGCTCGCCGCCTGGATTACGGCATCGGTCTTCTCACCTCCGGGATCCCGACTAACGGGATCTCATACTGATCCCGCTGTTTGTACTTCTGTGTAAGAAACTATTGCACTGGCTGTTCCTTTGCTGGAAGAAAAGACTATCTGTATATATATTGTGTCCGTATCACCAGAGATGACGCTGTTGAGCAGCATATTCTGTGTACAGTGGCGTCACAAGGGGGGTGCGGCCCGCTCCCGGGTTCACCCGCCGAGGGGTGACACCAAAATGCCGGCTCCTGCACAGTGACAGAAGCCGAGTGCTGCACTGTTACATTATGTGCAGCACTCGGCTCCTGTCACTGTGTAGGAGCCAATACTGCAGGGACAGCACTCCCTGGGAGCCAGACCTCACCTCCCAAACCCCCCAAGTGACAAAAAAAATGGATGTCAGGATGCAAAGCTCCGCCCCTTCCCACAAACTCCACCCCCTTTTCAACCCTACAATAGTCAAAAAATTGGTGCCATCCATGAAGCCCCGCCCCTCAAATGAAGCCCCGCCAATTCATGGAAAGCCCCACCCCCTTTTCTGCCGCTGCACCGGGTGTCCAGGAGGTAAGTGACGTCTGTGTCTGTGTGGAACAAGAGGGATCCGCCCACACAAAGAAGAAAAGGAGTGTTGGAACACACCTAGAGTCTGCCCTTTGCACAGAGCCCAGGTGAGGCTGGAGGACAGTCAGACAGTCCAGGTGGGGCTGCAGAGGAAGTCAGTCTGGAAGACTGTTGCAGTCACGGCGGACTACTTATGGAGACAGAGCCCAGTTGGGGCTGCAGTATGAGTCAAGCAGGCCAAGGGACCAGGATTCTACTTTCAGGAAGGCAGGGAGACCTCTAAACTTTGACTCTGATCTGTGGAGCTGTGGCAGCAAACCAAAGACCAGGCTGGAGCCTGTGAGCTAGATGCATTATCGCTTGGAGAGTGATAAAATGGAGAGTGATAAATGACCAGCCAATGAGCTCCTAACTGTCATTTTTCAAACAGTGCCTGTGACATGGCATTTAGAAGCTGATTGGCTGGTACTTTTTCTCTCTCTATTTTATCACTCACCAAGTGATGATGCATCTAGCCCTATGTTTGTTATCTGTAAGGAAGTAGGACTGAGACTTAGGGGCCGATTCAGACCTGATTGCTAGGCTGCATTTTCTCACAGCCTGCGATCAGATCAGAACTTCGCATGCATATGCACCTCTATGCGCTGGAACGTCGGACAACTGCACCAGGCATCGGTGCATAGCGACGGGATGGTGCGAAAAAAGCGATTGCAAAGGCGATCACAAGGTGATTGACAGGAAGAGGCCATTTGTGGGTGGCAACTGACCGTTTTGTAGGAGTGTCCGTTAAAACGCAGGAGGGACCCGACGTTTTTAAGGGAGGGTGTATGACGTCAGCTCCGGTCCCGAGCGACGCAGCGGCTGAGTAAGTCCTGGCCAGTTCAAAGACTGCACAAACTGATGTTTGTGCAGGTCTCCAACAGAAGCGAACGCACACCTGCACAAAGGTAATACCCTTCCCCTGTAGGCAGCGACTACCTGGTCCAACGGGATGCAAAAAACGCACCCTAGCGATCAGGTCAGAATTAACCCCTTAGGGTGGTATTCAAATGATATATCACGCCCAATGTCCTTTCTAAAGTGATCCCTGTTATCGCACATATCGCGCCCATAGTAATTAGGTTTAGCTGCGTAGCAAGCTGAAATGATCATACCACGTCTGTCAGCAGAAACAGAACGGGTGTGGAAGGGGTGAAAAGAATTGAATACCGCTCTCTGTAAGAAGTCAGAGGCCAAGCAAGGCCAGGCTACTATACCTGTGAGAGACAGGTCTGGAAAGACATGCAGATTTTTTTCATGATTGTATGTTGACAGTTAAGCACTAAGGGGGACATTTGCGAAGCAGTGATAAGAGCGGAGAAGTGAGCCAGTGGAGAAGTTGCCCATGGCAACCAATCAGCACTGAAGTAACATCTATAATTTTCATACTATAAAATAATACAGAGCTGCTGATTGGTTGATGGGGTCATTTCTCCACTGGCTCACTTCTCCGCTCTTATCACTGCTTAGTAAATGCCCCCCTAAGTCATTTATTTACCTGAAAAGTTGTGCGTGGACTCTGACTTAACACCTAAACGCTGCACAAACAAAAAAACCCTCTACCGAGCTAATGACCCCATATTTTTACAACATGTATGTTTTCAAACTATGACATGATACACTGCAATTAAGGCAAACACATATAAACTGTATGAAGTCACACCCATGGCATAACTTGTTTTCACATTTTTTTTACCTTCCACAATATCATATAGAGCCTCCTGTATCTCTTCCAGTAGCTCCTCCTCCAATGGGCCTGACACCTCCCATTAGTGTGTCTTTTCCTCCAATGTGTCCTAAATTAATGGTCTCTCCTTCATTGGGCACTGCTCAGTGTTTCCTCTACTGGATCTCTTGCTCAGGTCCATTAAATCTGTTGATCACTTGCACAAGTCATGGCCATACTCAGTATACACAAGTCACACTGTATTCCTCAGAATGGTTTACAATTCCCAGATTTTTGTTGTTGTTTTTTTGTTTGTTTTTGGTTGTTGTTGTTTTTTTTTGGGGGGGGGGTTACAGAATTTGTATTGATATGTTATGATACTGTAGCTAATAAAGAGCACATGTAATTTGAACTTGAGGTCATGGTCTCTGTACAAATAAAACACTATTATAGCTATTACTTTATAGACTCCTCTACTTTTGTGAGCATTAATAATACAGAAGCATTTACAAAAATGGATGTACATACTTACACCAGCAAGTTTTTCTGCAGAGGTTTGTCATGAGCTCATGCGACCTCTGCCAAAGATTGCTCTATCAGCTGCATGATGGAACATGTGCTGCCCAACTTCCGGTTGAAAATGTCACTGCAATCCTGTAGGTCACATATGATTCAATATTTTTATTGTGTGGCGGTGCCACGATGAGTTCCTCATCCATTGCAGTTTTACTCTATAAACTCAAAATCATCTTTTTACACAAGTTGACCCAGGAATAATCACAATTTCAATTAAAAACAGCCCAAATGTCATGTTCGATGCATGGTGGTGCATCTCTAGCCTACCTCTAATAGGCTAGTCCGCAAGAGGCCCTGATTCAGATGTGGTTGGAGTTGCTATTGCTGCTGCTTACATAGAAGCATCAGCGGTAGCACTAATATGGTAATAAAGCAGGAGGCAACCCGACTCCTGCTTCATTACTTATCCAAACTGCATCATAAGACACTGTATCGGATCAACTCCAACACCATAGGCTGACTGCATGACCCAAGGGGTTGCGCATGCCATCTGCCGCAGGAGCTACCAAGAGGCCAGGAAATCACAGTCCTCTGACAGAGATTCTGGCCTCATCCCTCCCCTGCAATGGTGGCGACACACCTCCGTTTTGAGAAATGGAGGTCGTTGCAATCCCCTCTACGTTCTCCAAGCGGCAGCAGACTGTCAATCACTGACAGTCTGCTGCCTTCCTGTGTCACGGAACCTGTTCATACATGCAGATCGAGTCCTGCGTCTGTACAAAGTGCCAAACATTGGTACTTAGCAATGCATGATGGCATTCCATCCACATATGAATCAGGCCCAGATTGTGTTCCATGCAAGACATCAAGTGCACAAACTGTAAGCCTCATCCTCACATCTGAGTTGTGGGGAGCTGACAAATTTTAGTAGGTACTGTACTTTGGGTCTTTACTCATTAATGAAGAATTAAAGATGCATCAACTAAATGCAGGGAGAAAGAACTTCATTGGTCAAAGGTCAGATCTGTTTGCAATTTTTCCATTACTAAGCAATTTTATCAGATAATTACTGGCAACTCCCCCCCAAAAAAACAGTTGTTAAAGTCCTTTTCACTGCAGTAGATTTCTGATTTAGAGTCCTATTTCTGGATTTGTGTGACTTCACAAGACTCTGGATAGAAAAAGTAACGTCTGGTATTTCTTGAGTTTAACAAACTGTAAACTGTAGAATTATCCCTTTATTGTCCTAGTTTTACTTCATATTATCAGTGGCAGAACTTCAACCCCAACGCCCGGAGTCAAAATCTCCACCCTAAAACACCCCATGCCCCGGAAATCGGGAAGTAAAGAACAAAATCAGTACTCATTATAAATTCACAAGATCAGTATAGTTGATGGATCAATTACTGGTCAACTGACTGAATACAATCTCAAAATTTTGCAGTTTTATTTAATGTTTAGATTTCGTTTTGTTGTTGACCAATTACAGGCTAAACTTGTTTAGATGATGAAGACTAAAATTTACACTCGTATAAATCGTAATTAAAATGATAGGACTGGCTGATAATACATATATACGCTAAACACAATTTCAGAATATCAATGTTTAATGATTGATATTTCTATTCTGTTACTGTTTTTATTTAACAATTTGAATTCAAACAATTGTAAAATGTTTCTATCTATGCATGCTTTCTCAAATGTATTGTCATTACAAAAATAATTTAGCTTTGAATAGTTCTCAGTAAAGGCAATCTGATAACATTAACTTGTCATGAGGTGTCTTAGTGATATAATTATGTTATTTAGAAGAAATGTGATTGATTTATAGTTAGAGATGCACTTATATTAGTCACTGGAATTGCATTTGCCTCAACTTCGTTTTGCAACATTTGCATAAATGTATTAAAATAATGTCTTGCTGAAAATTATTTGCAAGTGGATCAGGCAAATTAAATGAATGATGAATCAAGGTTATTTTAGAAAGTTGAGCTATTTACTCTGGTCTGCATTTAGTGCATGTATTTAAAAATAGATCATGTTGACTTTTTAACTATAATTTTATGTTACTGTAAAAGTAGAATTCTATTAATACTGTTTATAGAATGGCTAAAACACATATGAGATAATGTACATAATGCTTTACATTACATGGAATTAGTGAAGGCCTCTCTGAGGGTCTAAGCTTGCTGGGGAGGAATAACCTGTGAATGTATTTTAACTCTATGGAATAACTTAAAAAATTACAATATTAAAAGGGTGCTATAGAAGTAGTGGATCCTTTGGTAAAGCAATGGTGCGTGCAAGTGGGTTTATGATTACCCAGAAACCCCTCTGATGGACCAGATTTTTTTATATGACCCACGGCCATGTGACCCGCTATTGGAGCCCCAACCCCTTGCAGTGGTATGCTGTGATTTGTGGGTCTGTGGCTAGGGGGTGGGGACAATACAACACAATTCTCATAGATTTAAATCCTATTGATTCTGCAATCTTCCCACAGGCCCACAAATGGTGGTGCCTAATGGTGAAAAGTCGCATACCCAGTCCCAAAACAATGACCTTCTGTTTCCTCTTCTCTCAGGCTCATTAAATTTAAGTCTGTGTGTTTGTGTATACAGTATGTACAGTATTCTATGTGTGTGTACATATGTTTTGTATATTTTCTATATATATATATAAGTTTTAGGCAGGCGTATAAAAAATGCTGCAAAGTAAGAATGCTTTCAAAAATAGAAGTGTTAATAGTTTAACAATAGGTTTTAACGGTTTTTGGATAAGAAAACTTTTTTTAACCAATATCTGGTATGTATCATTTTTAATAGTGATTATATTATACATACCTTAGTAGCTCCAAATAAAATGCCCTTCTTTATAAGATTTTATCTGTGAAGAAAAAACTTATCCAGCAGGACTAAACTTACAATGGGAAGAGTTGTATATCTACCATATGAATGTCCTTTGGTATGTACCACTTTCATTCCACTATCATCTAGATTAAATACTATATAACACACCTCCATACTCATCATCCCTTATATGTCATTCATTTAAGATACCTATCCCTGAAGAAGTCCAAGGACGAAATGCGTAGCATTAAAAGGTTATTGTACAATCCAGTGAGGATGCTTCACCAAGCTCACACCTGAATAAGGTGGAGGAAGGTTATAGCAACAACTCTCCTGTATTGGTCACGATTTGTTGTATTCTTTCATGTATGTAAAAATACTGTTTTAAAAGAAAAACTTTTAAAGTTTAAAAATAAATACTTGGTATCTTTTACTGATTGGCCATTTGGCTTTTTGTTGGGTGATCTATTTTGGTGAGATGGTATTCTTCACAGGATTGCCTTCCATTGTTGGAATACAGATCGAAAGAATTAGAAGAACAGTACATTTAAGAAGCTTACCCTGCAGGAAAACCCATTATCTTGATGAGAATACAATATAATCTTACTCTACTATTTATTAGTGCACTCTGGTCCTCAAGTACCCCCAACAATTCATGTTTTCCAGGTCACCTAGCAGTTGAACAGGTGTAATCATTACTCACTGACACATTTTAAAAGACCCACAGGTGGAGCAAATTATTTCACTTGCAATCCTGTGAGGAGACCTGGAAAACATGAACTGTTGGGGGTACTTGAGGACGGCAGTTGAGAACCAATGCACTAGATTAGCGTGAGATATGGGTATGTTATGGTTTTTATACATATATATATGAATATATACTGTATACTGTGTATATATATATATATATATATATATATATATAAAATGTGGAATGAGTGCCGGGCCTTTGTTGGACATACTATATATATATATATATATAGTAGAATCAGAAAAAGTAAATGTTCAGAATAGGACACGGCACTCCAGGACTATAAGTAAATGCTTGTAGTTTAATGTAAAAAATGAACAAGAGCCTGCATCAATGCATTGTCTGGGTGAGCACAACCACAGACAGCTGTAATGCAGGATAGATCTTACATGGCACAGGCATGCAAAACACGATGCAGCATTTCGGGACGCATCAGGTCCCTTCCTCAGGTGATGCTAGTGCCCAACAAACGAAATAAAATAGACATACAACATTAAACTTACCTATATAGCAACCCCCTGTCAGCACACCCGATCCAGGAGACGCGTGGAGCTTCCGGTCCGGCCGAGGCGCTTGGACGATGACATCATCGGGGAGCGGCCAGGCCATCCCGGCGTCCAGCCCGTCATCCCCAGCGTCTCAGTGGAAGTGACGTGCCGGCGCCCGGGGGCGCGTCCATGACCACGCTGCCTAGCAACAAAGGAGAATGTAAACAACCTTAGTGATACAGTATCGTGATTGTTGCTCAAAGCAACACTTGTTGTGCCTGTATACATATTGAAAGCAATAACATAAAAATAGTGATACAGTTTAAGTGCTCTCATTATTTGATGCTAGGTTACTAGACAGTTTGAAAACATCTTTTTTAAAAAACGATGAAAAATACATATGTGACACACATATTAAAAAATGCACTAATGAACTAACCAAATGGCTCCGCCACAACTAGTTGTTAACATTCTCCATATACATGGAGACTTATGTGGCAATATATCCGTATTGTAGGCACCTAACATTAATTTTAAACTTGTGCCAGTTAACTTGTTCTTTTATTATTTATTATGACACCCTCTCCCAAGGTTAGGGCTCAGATGACGCGTCACGGGGTCACTTAAAGTGGTCATGGCCCTACTAGATAAAGTTGATAAGACCCAAGTTATCATTTAGACCAGCCGGTCTAAGGGTGTTTAGCCTATGGATCCACATCAACTCTAATTGTAAGAGTTTTTTACCTCTGTCGCCCCCCCGCATAGACTCAGGTACATGGTCTATGATCCTATTTTTAAAGGTAGCCATGGTGTGTCTAAACTCCACAAAATGCTTGGCTACTGGTTGTTCCCCCTTGCCAGATGCAAGGGCATTCCTAATAGCCAGCCTGTGTTGTGCCATCCTGATTTTAAATTGGCATTCAGTCTTGCCGATATAATATCTACCACACGGGCAAATAATGACGTAAATTACAAATTTGGTGGTACACGTTAGAGGCCATTTAATAGGGAATTTTTTTCCCGAACAAGGATGTGTAACATGATCTCCTACCGACATGTGAGAGCAGGTCGTGCACCCCGTGCATTTAAAGCAACCATTCTTACGTTGCAAAAAATGTTTAGGCGTTTCCTTGAATTTTGCCATGTCAGTTTTGACCACCATATCTTTAATGCTCCGCCCTTTCCTAAAACTAGGCATCACTCTCTGGTGGCGGAACACAGGCAAATCAGGGTCAGTTGATACCAATGGCCATAATTTTTTTACCTGTTTTTGTGTAAGGTTACTGTGTGCATTAAAATCACACACCCTGGGGATGACATCACCCAATTTTTTGGCACCCTTTGGTTTTAGGCTATCGATTCTCGATATATTCAGAGTTTTGCTGATCAGTGACCACCAGTTTTATCCATTCTCTGCCTGAAAAAAACGCTCCTTATCTGTGCTCAGTGTGCTGCATATATCTGTGCTCACAATTGTGGGGACTGGGGAGCAGCTGTATTATATAGGAGGAGCACAGTGCAGAGTTTTGCTGACAGTGACCACCAGTATACATTGTCTGCCTGAAAAACACTCCATATCTGTGCTCAGTATGCTGCATATATCTGTGCTCACACTGCTTTATTGTGGGGACTGGGGACCACCAGTATAATATTATATAGGAGGAGTACAGTGCAGAGTTTTGCTGACCAGTGACCACCAGTATACGTTGTCTGCCTGAAAAACACTCCATATCTGTGCTGCATTGTGGAGTATGTAGTAGTAAAGTGCATAATTTTGCTGACCACCAGTATATAATATATAGGAGTGCGGTACAGAAGGCCACTGCTGTACCTACTTCTGTGTCGTCAAGTATACTATCCATCCATACCTGTGGTGCATTTAAGTTTTGCACAGTTTGCTGAGCACCAGTATATAATATATAGCATTATGGTACAGTAGGCCACTGCTGTACCTACCTCTGTGTCGTCAAGTATACTATCCATCTATACCTGTGGTGCATTTCAGTTTTGCACAGTTTGCTGACCACCAGTATATAATATATAGCATTACGGTACAGTAGGCCACTGCTGTACCTACCTCTGTGTCGTCAAGTATACTATCCATCTAGATTCTATACCTGTGGTGCATTTCAGTTGTGCAGTTTGCTGACACAGTGACCACCAGTATATATAGCAGTATGGTACGGAAGGCCACTGCTGTACCTACCTCTGTGTCGTCAAGTATACTATCCATCTAGATTCTATACCTGTGGTGCATTTCAGTTGTGCAGTTTGCTGACACAGTGACCACCAGTATATATAGCAGTACGGTACGGAAGGCCACTGCTGTACCTACCTCTGTGTCATCAAGTATACTATCCATCTAGATTCTATACCTGTGGTGCATTTCAGTTGTGCAGTTTGCTGACACAGTGACCACCAGTATATATAGCAGTACGGTACGGAAGGCCACTGCTGTACCTACCTCTGTGTCGTCAAGTATACTATCCATCTACATTCTATACCTGTGGTGCATTTTAGTTTTGCAGTTTGCTGACATAGTGACCACCAGTATATATAGCAGTACGGTACGGAAGGCCACTGCTGTACCTACCTCTGTATCGTCAAGTATACTATCCATCTACATTCTATACCTGTGGTGCATTTCAGTTGTGCAGTTTGCTGACACAGTGACCACCAGTATATATAGCAGTACGGTACGGAAGGCCACTGCTGTACCTACCTCTGTGTCGTCAAGTATACTATCCATCTACATTCTATACCTGTGGTGCATTTTAGTTTTGCAGTTTGCTGACAGTGACCACCAGTATATATAGCAGTACGGTACGGAAAGGCCACTGCTGTACCTACCTCTGTGTCGTCAAGTATACTTTCCATCTAGATTCTATACCTGTGGTACATTTCAGTTGTGCAGTTTGCTGACACAGTGACCACCAGTATATATAGCAGTACGGTACGGAAGGCCACTGCTGTACCTACCTCTGTGTCGTCAAGTATACTATCCATCTACATTCTATACCTGTGGTGCATTTTAGTTTTGCAGTTTGCTGACACAGTGACCACCAGTATATATAGCAGTACGGTACGGAAGGCCACTGCTGTACCTACCTCTGTGTCGTCAAGTATACTATCCATCTGCATTCTATACCTGTGGTGCATTTTAGTTTTGCAGTTTGCTGACAGTGACCACCAGTATATATAGCAGTACGGTACGGAAGGCCACTGCTGTACCTACCTCTGTGTCATCAAGTATACTATCCATCTAAATTCTATACCTGTGGTGCATTTCAGTTGTGCAGTTTGCTGACACAGTGACCACCAGTATATATAGCAGTACGGTACGGAAGGCCACTGCTGTACCTACTTCTGTGTCGTCAAGTATACTATCCATCTACATTCTATACCTGTGGTGCATTTCAGTTGTGCGCAGTATATATAGTAGTAGGCCATTGCTATTGATACTGGCATATAATTCCACACATTAATAAATGGAGAACAAAAATGTGGAGGGTAAAATAGGGAAAGATCAAGATCCACTTCCACCTCGTGCTGAAGCTGCTGCCACTAGTCATGACCGAGACGATGAAATGCCATCAACGTCGTCTGCCAAGGCCGATGCCCAATGTCATAGTAGAGAGCATGTAAAATCCAAAAAACAAAAGTTCAGTAAAATGACCCAAAAATCAAAATTAAAAGCGTCTGAGGAGAAGCGTAAACTTGCCAATATGCCATTTACGACACGGAGTGGCAAGGAACGGCTGAGGCCCTGGCCTATGTTCATGGCTAGTGGTTCAGATTCACATGAGGATGGAAGCACTCATCCTCTTGCTAGAAAAATGAAAAGACTTAAGCTGGCAAAAGCACAGCAAAGAACTGTGCGTTCTTCTAAATCACAAATCCCCAAAGAGAGTCCAATTGTGTCGGTTGCAATGCCTGACCTTCCCAACACTGGACGGGAAGAGCTTGCGCCTTCCACCATTTGCACACCCCCTGCAAGTGCTGGAAGGAGCACCCGCAGTCCAGTTTCTGATAGTCAAATTGAAGATGTCAGTGTTGAAGTACACCAGGATGAGGATATGGGTGTTGCTGGCGCTGGGGAGGAAATTGACAAGGAGGATTCTGATGGTGAGGTGGTTTGTTTAAGTCAGGCACCCGGGGAGACACCTGTTGTCTGTGGGACGAATATGGCCATTGACATGCCTGGTCAAAATACTAAAAAAATCAGTTCTTCGGTGTGGAATTATTTCAACACAAATGCGGAAACAGGTGTCAAGCCGTGTGTTGCCTTTGTCAAGCTGTAATAAGTAGGGGTAAGGACGTTAACCACCTAGGAACATCCTCCCTTATACGTCACCTGGACCACATTCATCAGAAGTCAGTGACAAGTTCAAAAACTTTGGGTGACAGTGGAAGGAGTCCACTGACCACTAAATCCCTTCCTATTGTAACCAAGCTCCTGCAAACCACACCACCAACTCTCTCAGTGTCAATTTCCTCCTTACACAGGAAAGCCAATAGTCCTGCAGGCCATGTAACTGGCAAGTCTGACGAGTCCTCTCCTGCCTGGGATTCCTCCGATGCATCCTTGAGTGTAACGCCTACTGCTGCTGGCGCTGCTGTTGTTGCTGCTGGGAGTCGATCATCATCCCAGAGGGGAAGTCGGAAGACCACTTGTACTACTTCCAGTAAGCAATTGACTGTCCAACAGTCCTTTGCGAGGAAGATGAAATATCACAGCAGTCATCCTGCTGCAAAGCGGATAACTCAGGCCTTGGCAGCCTGGGCGGTGAGAAACGTGGTTCCGGTATCCACCGTTAATTCAGAGGCAACTAGAGACTTGATTGAGGTACTGTGTCCCTGGTACCAAATACCATCTAGGTTCCATTTCTCTAGGCAG
This sequence comes from Pseudophryne corroboree, assembly GCF_028390025.1. Classification (NCBI taxonomy): domain Eukaryota; kingdom Metazoa; phylum Chordata; class Amphibia; order Anura; family Myobatrachidae; genus Pseudophryne; species Pseudophryne corroboree. The sequence continues at coordinate 764,341,953 of NC_086447.1, forward strand.
GCGATACCGAAAATGTACACAGACCTCAGAAAAAGAGTCACCAGTGTCCTAAAAAATGCAGTTGTACCCAATGTCCACTTAACCACGGACATGTGGACAAGTGGAGCAGGGCAGACTCAGGACTATATGACTGTGACAGCCCACTGGGTAGATGTATTGCCTCCCGCAGCAAGAACAGCAGCGGCGGCACCAGTAGCAGCATCTCGCAAACGCCAACTCGTTCCTAGGCAGGCTACGCTTTGTATCACCGCTTTCCAGAAGAGGCACACAGCTGACAACCTCTTACGGAAACTGAGGAACATCATCGCAGAATGGCTTACCCCAATTGGACTCTCCTGGGGATTTGTGACATCGGACAACGCCACCAATATTGTGCGTGCATTACATCTGGGCAAATTCCAGCACGTCCCATGTTTTGCACATACATTGAATTTGGTGGTGCAGAATTATTTAAAAAATGACAGGGGCGTGCAAGAGATGCTGTCGGTGGCCCGAAAAATTGCGAGCCCCTTTCGGCATTCAGCCACCGCGTGCCAAAGACTGGAGCACCACCAAACATTCCTGAACCTGCCCTGCCATCATCTGAAGCAAGAGGTGGTAACGAGGTGGAATTCAACCCTCTATATGCTTCAGAGGATGGAGGATCAGCAAAAGGCCATTCAAGCCTATACATCTGCCCACGATATAGGCAAAGGAGGGGAAATGCACCTGACTCAAGCGCAGTGGAGAATGATTTCAACGTTGTGCAAGGTTCTGCAACACTTTGAACTTGCCACACGTGAAGTCAGTTCTGACACTGCCAGCCTGAGTCAGGTCATTCCCCTCATCAGGCTTTTGCAGAAGAAGCTGGAGACATTGAAGGAGGAGCTAAAACAGAGTGATTCCGCTAGGCATGTGGGACTTGTGGATGGAGCCCTTAATTCGCTTAACCAGGATTCACGGGTGGTCAATCTGTTGAAATCAGAGCACTACATTTTGGCCACCGTGCTCGATCCTAGATTTAAAACCTACGTTGTATCTCTCTTTCCGGCAGACACAAGTCTGCAGAGGTTCAAAGACCTGCTGGTGAGAAAATTGTCAAGTCAAGCGGAATGTGACCCGTCAACATCTCCTCCTTCACATTCTCCCGCAACTGGGGGTGCGAGGAAAAGGCTAAGAATTCCGAGCCCACCCGCTGGCGGTGATGCAGGGCAGTCTGGAGCGAGTGCTGACATCTGGTTCGGACTGAAGGACCTGCCAACGATTACTGACATGTCGTCTACTGTCACTGCATATGATTCTCTCACCATTGAAAGAATGGTGGAGGATTATATGAGTGACCGCATCCAAGTAGGCACGTCAGACAGTCCGTACGTATACTGGCAGGAAAAAGAGGCAATTTGGAGGCCCTTGCACAAACTGGCTTTATTCTACCTAAGTTGCCCTCCCTCCAGTGTGTACTCCGAAAGAGTGTTTAGTGCAGCCGCTCACCTTGTCAGCAATCGGCGTACGAGGTTACTTCCAGAAAATGTGGAGAAGATGATGTTCATCAAAATGAATTATAATCAATTCCTCCGTGGAGACATTCACCAGCAGCAATTGCCTCCAGAAAGTACACAGGGATCTGAGATGGTGGATTCCAGTGGGGACGAATTAATAATCTGTGAGGAGGGGGATGTACACAGTGAAAGGGGTGAGGAATCGGAGGATGATGATGAGGTGGACATCTTGCCTCTGTAGAGCCAGTTTGTGCAAGGAGAGATTGATTGCTTCTTTTTTTGGTGGGGGCCCAAACCAACCAGTCATTTCAGTCACAGTCGTGAGGCAGACCCTGTCGCTGAAATGATGGGTTCGTTAAAGTGTGCATGTCCTGTTTATATAACATAAGGGTGGGTGGGAGGGCCCAAGGACAATTCCATCTTGCACCTCTTATTTCTTTCATATTTCTTTGCATCATGTGCTGTTTGGGGACAATTTTTTTGAAGTGCCATCCTGCCTGACACTGCAGTGCCACTCCTAGATGGGCCAGGTGTTTGTGTCGGCCACTTGTGTCGCTTAGCTTAGTCACACAGCGACCTTGGTGCACCTCTTTTTTCTTTGCATCATGTGCTGTTTGGGGACTATTTTTTGAAGTGCCATCCTGTCTGACACTGCAGTGCCACTCCTAGATGGGCCAGGTGTTTGTGTCGGCCACTTGTGTCGCTTAGCTTAGCCATCCAGCGACCTCGGTGCAAATTTTAGGACTAAAAATAATGGCCCTCATTCCGAGTTGTTCGCTCGCAAGCGGATTTTAGCAGATTTGCTCATGCTAAGCCGCCGCCTACTGGGAGTGAATCTTAGCATCTTAAAATTGCGAACGATGTATTCGCAATATTGCGATTACACACCTCGTAGCAGTTTCTGAGTAGCTCCAGACTTACTCGGCATATGCGATCAGTTCAGCGCTTGTCGTTCCTGGTTTGACGTCACAAACACACCCAGCGTTCGCCCAAACACTCCTCCGTTTCTCCGGCCACTCCTGCGTTTTTTCCGGAAACGGTAGCGTTTTTTCCCACACGCCCATAAAACGGCCTGTTTCCGCCCAGTAACACCCATTTCCTGTCAATCACATTACGATCGCCAGAACGATGAAAAAGCCGTGAGTAAAATTCCTAACTACATAGCAAATTTACTTGGCGCAGTCGCAGTGCGGACATTGCGCATGCGCATTAAGCGGAAAATCGCTGCGATGCGAAGATTTTTACCGAGCGAACAACTCGGAATGAGGGCCAATATTGGCCCTCATTCCGAGTTGTTCGCTCGCAAGCGGATTTTAGCAGATTTGCTCATGCTAAGCCGCCGCCTACTGGGAGTGAATCTTAGCATCTTAAAATTGCGAACGATGTATTCGCAATATTGCGATTACACACCCCGTAGCAGTTTCTGAGTAGCTCCAGACTTACTCGGCATATGCGATCAGTTCAGCGCTTGTCGTTCCTGGTTTGACGTCACAAACACACCCAGCGTTCGCCCAGACACTCCTCCATTTCTCCGGCCACTCCTGCGTTTTTTCCGGAAACGGTAGCGTTTTTTCCCACACGCCCATAAAACGGCCTGTTTCTGCCCAGTAACACCCATTTCCTGTCAATCACATTACGATCGCCAGAACGATGAAAAAGCCGTGAGTAAAATTCCTAACTACATAGCAAATTTACTTGGCGCAGTCGCAGTGCGGACATTGCGCATGCGCATTAAGCAGAAAATCGTTGTGATGCGAAGATTTTTACCGAGCGAACAACTCGGAATGAGGGCCATTGTGAGGTGTGAGGTGTTCAGAATAGACTGGAAATGAGTGGAAATTATGGTTATTGAGGTTAATAATACTATGGGATCAAAATGACCCCCAAATTCTATGATTTTAGCTGTTTTTTAGGGTTTTTTGAAAAAAATACCCGAATCCGACAAAAAAATTTCGGTGAGGTTTTGCCAAAACGCGTCCGAATCCAAAACACGGCTGCGGAACCGAATCCAAAACAAAAACACAAAACCCGAAAAATGTCCGGTGCACATCACTAATATATATATATATATATATATATTAGTGATGTGCACCGGACATTTTTCGGGTTTTGTGTTTTGGTTTTGGATTCGGTTCCGCGGCCGTGTTTTGGATTCGGACGCGTTTTGGCAAAACCTCACTGTAAATTTTTTGTCGGATTCGGGTGTTTTTTTCAAAAAACCCTAAAAAACAGCTTCAATCATAGAATTTGGGGGTCATTTTGATCCCATATTATTATTAACCTCAATAACCATAATTTCCACTCATTTCCAGTCTATTCTGAACACCTCACACCTCACAATATTATTTTTAGTCCTAAAATTTGCACCGAGGTCGCTGGATGGCTAAGCTAAGCGACACAAGTGGCCGACACAAACACCTGGCCCATCTAGGAGTGGCACTGCAGTGTCAGACAGGATGGCACTTAAAAAAATAGTCCACAAACAGCACATGATGCAAAGAAAAAAAGAGGTGCACCAATGTCGCTGTGTGACTAAGCTAAGCGACACAAGTGGCCGACACAAACACCTGGCCCATCTAGGAGTGGCACTGCAGTGTCAGGCAGGATGGCACTTCAAAAAAATTGTCCCCAAACAGCACATGATGCAAAGAAAAATGAAAGAAAAAAGAGGTGCAAGATGGAATTGTCCTTGGGCCCTCCCACCCACCCTTATGTTGTATAAACAGGACATGCACACTTTAACGAACCCATCATTTCAGCGACAGGGTCTGCCACACAACTGTGACTGAAATGACTGGTTGGTTTGGGCCCCCACCAAAAAAGAAGCAATCAATCTCTCCTTGCACAAACTGGCTCTACAGAGGCAAGATGTCCACCTCATCATCATCGTCCGATTCCTCACCCCTTTCACTGTGTACATCCCCCTCCTCACAGATTATTAATTCGTCCCCACTGGAATCCACCATCTCATGTCCCTGTGTACTTTCTGGAGGCAATTGCTGCTGGTGAATGTCTCCACGGAGGAATTGATAATAATTCATTTTGATGAACATCATCTTCTCCACATTTTCTGGAAGTAACCTTGTACACCGATTGCTGACAAGGTGAGCGGCTGCACTAAACACTCTTTCGGAGTATACACTGGAGGGAGGGCAACTTAGGTAGAATAAAGCCAGTTTGTGCAAGGGCCTCCAAATTGCCTCTTTTTCCTGCCAGTATACGTACGGACTGTCTGACGTGCCTACTTGGATGCGGTCACTCATATAATCCTCCACCATTCTTTCAATGGTGAGAGAATCATATGCAGTGACAGTAGACGACATGTCAGTAATCGTTGGCAGGTCCTTCAGTCCGGACCAGATGTCAGCACTCGCTCCAGACTGCCCTGCATCACCGCCAGCGGGTGGGCTCGGAATTCTTAGCCTTTTCCTCACACCCCAGTTGCGGGAGAATGTGAAGGAGGAGATGTTGACGGGTCACGTTCCGCTTGACTTGACAATTTTCTCACCAGCAGGTCTTTGAACCTCTGCAGACTTGTGTCTGCCGGAAAGAGAGATACAACGTAGGTTTTAAATCTAGGATCGAGCACGGTGGCCAAAATGTAGTGCTCTGATTTCAACAGATTGACCACCCGTGAATCCTGGTTAAGCAAATTAAGGGCTCCATCCACAAGTCCCACATGCCTAGCGGAATCGCTCTGTTTTAGCTCCTCCTTCAATGTCTCCAGCTTCTTCTGCAAAAGCCTGATGAGGGGAATGACCTGACTCAGGCTGGCAGTGTCTGAACTGACTTCACGTGTGGCAAGTTCAAAGGGTTGCAGAACCTTGCACAACGTTGAAATCATTCTCCACTGCGCTTGAGTCAGGTGCATTCCCCCTCCTTTGCCTATATCGTGGGAAGATGTATAGGCTTGAATGGCCTTTTGCTGCTCCTCCATCCTCTGAAGCATATAGAGGGTTGAATTCCACCTTGTTACCACCTCTTGCTTCAGATGATGGCAGGGCAGGTTCAGGAATGTTTGGTGGTGCTCCAGTCTTTGGCACGCGGTGGCTGAATGCCGAAAGTGGCCCGCAATTCTTCGGGCCACCGACAGCATCTCTTGCACGCCCCTGTCGTTTTTTAAATAATTCTGCACCACCAAATTCAATGTATGTGCAAAACATGGGACGTGCTGGAATTTGCCCAGATGTAATGCACGCACAATATTGGTGGCGTTGTCCGATGTCACAAATCCCCAGGAGAGTCCAATTGGGGTAAGCCATTCTGCGATGATGTTCCTCAGTTTCCGTAAGAGGTTGTCAGCTGTGTGCCTCTTCTGGAAAGCGGTGATACAAAGCGTAGCCTGCCTAGGAACGAGTTGGCGTTTGCGAGATGCTGCTACTGGTGCCGCCGCTGCTGTTCTTGCTGCGGGAGGCAATACATCTACCCAGTGGGCTGTCACAGTCATATAGTCCTGAGTCTGCCCTGCTCCACTTGACATTGGGTACAACTGCATTTTTTAGGACACTGGTGACTCTTTTTCTGAGGTCTGTGTACATTTTCGGTATCGCCTGCCTAGAGAAATGGAACCTAGATGGTATTTGGTACCGGGGACACAGTACCTCAATCAAGTCTCTAGTTGCCTCTGAATTAACGGTGAATACCGGAACCACGTTTCTCACCGCCCAGGCTGCCAAGGCCTGAGTTATCCGCTTTGCAGCAGGATGACTGCTGTGATATTTCATCTTCCTCGCAAAGGACTGTTGGACAGTCAATTGCTTACTGGAAGTAGTACAAGTGGTCTTCCGACTTCCCCTCTGGGATGATGATCAACTCCCAGCAGCAACAACAGCAGCGCCAGCAGCAGTAGGCGTTACACTCAAGGATGCATCGGAGGAATCCCAGGCAGGAGAGGACTCGTCAGACTTGCCAGTGACATGGCCTTCAGGACTATTGGCTCTCCTGTGTAAGGAGGAGATTGACACTGAGGGAGTTGGTGGTGTGGTTTGCAGGAGCTTGGTTACAAGAGGAAGGGATTTAGTGGTCAGTGGACTCCTTCCGCTGTCACCCAAAGTTTTTGAACTTGTCACTGACTTCTGATGAATGCGGTCCAGGTGACGTATAAGGGAGGATGTTCCTAGGTGGTTAACGTCCTTACCCCTACTTATTACAGCTTGACTAAGGCAACACACGGCTTGACACCTGTTGTCCGCATTTATGTTGAAATAATTCCACACCGAAGAGCTGATTTTTTTTGTATTTTGACCAGGCATGTCAATGGCCATATTCGTCCCACGGACAACAGGTGTCTCCCCGGGTGCCTGACTTAAACAAACCACCTCACCATCAGAATCCTCCTTGTCAATTTCCTCCCCAGTGCCAGCAACACCCATATACTCATCCTGGTGTACTTCAACACTGACATCTTCAATTTGACTATCAGGAACTGGACTGCGGGTGCTCCTTCCAGCAGTTGCAGGAGGTGTGCAAATGGTGGAAGGCGCAAGCTCTTCCCGTCCAGTGTTGGGATGGTCAGGAATCACAACCGACATAATTGGACTCTCCTTGGGGATTTGTGATTTAGAAGAACGCACAGTTCTTTGCTGTGCTTTTGCCAGCTTAAGTCTTTTCATTTTTCTAGCGAGATTGAGTGCTTCCATCCTCATGTGAATCTGAACCACTAGCCATGAACATAGGCCAGGGCCTCAGCCGTTCCTTGCCACTCCGTGTCGTAAATGGCATATTGGCAAGTTTACGCTTCTCCTCAGACGCTTTTAATTTAGATTTTGGGGTCATTTTACTGAACTTTTGTTTTTTGGATTTTACATGCTCTCTACTATGACATTGGGCATCGGCCTTGGCAGACGACGTTGATGGCATTTCATCGTCTCGGCCATGACTAGTGGCAGCAGCTTCAGCACGAGGTGGAAGTGGATCTTGATCTTTCCCTAGTTTACCCTCCACATTTTTGTTCTCCATTTTTTAATGTGTGGATTTATATGCCAGTATCAATAGCAATGGCCTACTACTATATATACTGCGCACAACTGAAATGCACCACAGGTATAGAATGTAGATGGATAGTATACTTGACGACACAGAGGTAGGTACAGCAGTGGCCTTCCGTACCGTACTGCTATATATACTGGTGGTCACTGTGTCAGCAAACTGCACAACTGAAATGCACCACAGGTATAGAATCTAGATGTATAGTATACTTGACGACACAGAGGTAGGTACAGCAGTGGCCTTCCGTACCGTACTGCTATATATACTGGTGGTCACTGTCAGCAAACTGCAAAACTAAAATGCACCACAGGTATAGAATGTAGATGGATAGTATACTTGACGACACAGAGGTAGGTACAGCAGTGGCCTTACGTACCGTACTGCTATATATACTGGTGGTCACTGTGTCAGCAAACTGCACAACTGAAATGCACCACAGGTATAGAATCTAGATGGACAGTATACTTGACGACACAGAGGTAGGTACAGCATTGGCCTTCCGTCCCATACTGCTATATATACTGGTGGTCACTGTCAGCAAACTGCAAAACTAAAATGGACCACAGGTATAGAATGTAGATGGATAGTATACTTGACGACACAGAGGTAGGTACAGCAGTGGCCTTCCGTACCGTACTGCTATATATACTGGTGGTCACTGTGTCAGCAAACTGCACAACTGAAATGCACCACAGGTATAGAATCTAGATAGATAGTATACTTGACGACACAGAGGTAGGTACAGCAGTGGCCTTCCATACCGTACTGCTATATATACTGGTGGTCACTGTCAGCAAACTGCAAAACTAAAATGCACCACAGGTATAGAATGTAGATGGATAGTATACTTGACGACACACAGGTAGGTACAGCAGTGGCCTTCCAAACCGTACTGCTATATATACTGGTGGTCACTGTGTCAGCAAACTGCACAACTGAAATGCACCACAGGTATAGAATCTAGATGGATAGTATACTTGACGACACAGAGGTAGGTAAAGCAGTGGCCTTCCATACCGTACTGCTATATATACTGGTGGTCACTGTCAGCAAACTGCAAAACTAAAATGCACCACAGGTATAGAATGTAGATGGACAGTATACTTGACGACACAGAGGTAGGTACAGCAGTGGCCTTCCGTACCGTACTGCTATATATACTGGTGGTCACTGTGTCAGCAAACTTCACAACTGAAATGCACCACAGGTATAGAATCTAGATGGAGAGTATACTTGACGACACAGATGTAGGTACAGCAGTGGCCTTCCATACCGTACTGCTATATATACTGGTGGTTACTATCAGCAAACTGCAAAACTAAAATGCACCACAGGTATAGAATGTAGATGGATAGTATACTTGACGACACAGGGGTAGGTACAGCAGTGGCCTTCCGTACCGTACTGCTATATATACTGGTGGTCACTGTGTCAGCAAACTGCACAACTGAAATGCACCACAGGTATAGAATGTAGATGGATAGTATACTTGACGACACAGAGGTAGGTACAGCAGTGGCCTTCCGTACCGTACTGCTATATATATACTGGTGGTCACTGTCAGCAAACTGCAAAACTAAAATGCACCACAGGTATAGAATCTAGATGGATAGTATACTTGACGATACAGAGGTAGGTACAGCAGTGGCCTTCCTTACCGTACTGCTATATATACTGGTGGTCACTGTGTCAGCAAACTGCACAACTGAAATGCACCACAGGTATAGAATGTAGATGGATAGTATACTTGACGACACAGAGGTAGGTACAGCAGTGGCCTTCCGTACCGTACTGCTATATATACTGGTGGTCACTGTGTTAGCAAACTGCAAAACAAAAATGCACCACAGGTATAGAATCTAGATGGATAGTATACTTGACGACACAGAGGTAGGTACAGCAGTGGCCTTCCGTACCGTACTGCTATATATACTGGTGGTCACTGTGTCAGCAAACTGCAAAACAAAAATGCACCACAGGTATAGAATCTAGATGGATAATATACTTTACGACACAGAGGTAGGTACAGCAGTGGCCTTCCGTACCGTACTGCTTTATATACTGGTGGTCACTGTCAGCTAACTGCAAAACTAAAATGCACCACAGGTATAGAATGTAGATGGATAGTATACTTGACGACACAGAGGTAGGTACAGCAGTGGCCTTCCGTACCATACTGCTATATATACTGGTGGTCACTGTGTCAGCAAACTGCACAACTGAAATGCACCACAGGTATAGAATGTAGATGGATAGTATACTTGATGACACAGAGGTAGGTACAGCAGTGGCCTTCCATACCGTACTTCTATATATACTGGTGGTCAATTTGTCAGCAAACTGCAAAACTAAAATGCACCACAGGTATAGAATGTAGATGGATAGTATACTTGACGACACAGAGGTAGGTACAGCAGTGGCCTTCCGTACCGTACTGCTATATATACTGGTGGTCACTGTGTCAGCAAACTGCACAACTGAAATGCACCACAGGTATAGAATCTAGATGGATAGTATACTTGACGACACAGAGGTAGGTACAGCAGTGGCCTTCCATACCGTACTGCTATATATACTGGTGGTCACTGTCAGCAAACTGCAAAACTAAAATGCACCACAGGTATAGAATGTAGATGGATAGTATACTTGACGACACAGGGGTAGGTACAGCAGTGGCCTTCCGTACCGTACTGCTATATATACTGGTGGTCACTGTGTCTGCAAACTGCACAACTGAAATGCACCACAGGTATAGAATGTAGATGGATAGTATACTTGACGACACAGGGGTAGGTACAGCAGTGGCCTTCCGTACCGTACTGCTATATATACTGGTGGTCACTGTGTCAGCAAACTGCACAACTGAAATGCACCACAGGTATAGAATGTAGATGGATAGTATACTTGACGACACAGAGGTAGGTACAGCAGTGGCCTTCCGTACCGTACTGCTATATATATACTGGTGGTCACTGTGTCAGCAAACTGCAAAACTAAAATGCACCACAGGTATAGAATATAGATGGATAGTATACTTGACGATACACAGGTAGGTACAGCAGTGGCCTTCCTTACCGTACTGCTATATATACTGGTGGTCACTGTGTCAGCAAACTGCACAACTGAAATGCACCACAGGTATAGAATGTAGATGGATAGTATACTTGACGACACAGAGGTAGGTACAGCAGTGGCCTTCCGTACCGTACTGCTATATATACTGGTGGTCACTGTGTCAGCAAACTGCACAACTGAAATGCACCACAGGTATAGAATCTAGATAGATAGTATACTTGACGACACAGAGGTAGGTACAGCAGTGGCCTTCCATACCGTACTGCTATATATACTGGTGGTCACTGTCAGCAAACTGCAAAACTAAAATGCACCACAGGTATAGAATGTAGATGGATAGTATACTTGACGACACAGAGGTAGGTACAGCAGTGGCCTTCCATACCGTACTGCTATATATACTGGTGGTCACTGTGTCAGCAAACTGCAAAACAAAAATGCACCACAGGTATAGAATCTAGATGGATAATATACTTTACGACACAGAGGTAGGTACAGCAGTGGCCTTCCGTACCGTACTGCTTTATATACTGGTGGTCACTGTCAGCTAACTGCAAAACTAAAATGCACCACAGGTATAGAATGTAGATGGATAGTATACTTGACGACACAGAGGTAGGTACAGCAGTGGCCTTCCGTACCATACAGCTATATATACTGGTGGTCACTGTGTCAGCAAACTGCACAACTGAAATGCACCACAGGTATAGAATGTAGATGGATAGTATACTTGACGACACAGAGGTAGGTACAGCAGTGGCCTTCCGTACCGTACTGCTATATATACTGGTGGTCACTGTGTCAGCAAACTGCACAACTGAAATGCACCACAGGTATAGAATCTAGATGGATAGTATACTTGACGACACAGAGGTAGGTACAGCAGTGGCCTTCCATACCGTACTGCTATATATACTGGTGGTCACTGTCAGCAAACTGCAAAACTAAAATGCACCACAGGTATAGAATGTAGATGGATAGTATACTTGACGACACAGAGGTAGGTACAGCAGTGGCCTTCCATACCGTACTGCTATATATACTGGTGGTCACTGTGTCAGCAAACTGCACAACTGAAATGCACCACAGGTATAGAATCTAGATGGATAGTATACTTGACGACACAGAGGTAGGTACATCAGTGGCCTTCCATACCGTACTGCTATATATACTGGTGGTCACTGTCAGCAAACTGCAAAACTAAAATGCACCACAGGTATAGAATGTAGATGGATAGTATACTTGACGACACAGAGGTAGGTACAGCACTGGCCTTTCCGTACCGTACTGCTATATATACTGGTGGTCACTGTGTCAGCAAACTTCACAACTGAAATGCACCACAGGTATAGAATCTAGATGGATAGTATACTTGACGACACAGATGTAGGTACAGCAGTGGCCTTCCATACCGTACTGCTATATATACGGGTGGTTACTGTCAGCAAACTGCACAACTGAAATGCACCACAGGTATAGAATGTAGATGGATAGTATACTTGACGACACAGGGGTAGGTACAGCAGTGGCCTTCCGTACCGTACTGCTATATATACTGGTGGTCACTGTGTCAGCAAACTGCACAACTGAAATGCACCACAGGTATAGAATGTAGATGGATAGTATACTTGACGACACAGGGGTAGGTACAGCAGTGGCCTTCCGTACCGTACTGCTATATATACTGGTGGTCACTGTGTCAGCAAACTGCACAACTGAAATGCACCACAGGTATAGAATGTAGATAGATAGTATACTTGATGACACAGAGGTAGGTACAGCAGTGGCCTTCCGTACCGTACTGCTATATATATACTGGTGGTCACTGTCAGCAAACTGCAAAACTGAAATGCACCACAGGTATAGAATCTAGATGGATAGTATACTTGACGATACAGAGGTAGGTACAGCAGTGGCCTTCCTTACCGTACTGCTATATATACTGGTGGTCACTGTGTCAGCAAACTGCACAACTGAAATGCACCACAGGTATAGAATGTAGATAGATAGTATACTTGACGACACAGAGGTAGGTACAGCAGTGGCCTTCCGTACCGTACTGCTATATATACTGGTGGTCACTGTGTTAGCAAACTGCAAAACAAAAATGCACCACAGGTATAGAATCTAGATGGATAGTATACTTGACGACACAGAGGTAGGTACAGCAGTGGCCTTCCGTACCGTACTGCTATATTTACTGGTGGTCACTGTGTCAGCAAACTGCACAACTGAAATGCACCACAGGTATAGAATGTAGATGGATAGTATACTTGACGACACAGAGGTAGGTATAGCAGTGGCCTTCCGTACCATACTGCTATATATACTGGTGGTCACTGTGTCAGCAAACTGCAAAACAAAAATGCACCACAGGTATAGAATCTAGATGGATAATATACTTTACGACACAGAGGTAGGTACAGCAGTGGCCTTCCGTACCGTACTGCTTTATATACTGGTGGTCACTGTCAGCTAACTGCAAAACTAAAATGCACCACAGGTATAGAATGTAGATGGATAGTATACTTGACGACACAGAGGTAGGTACAGCAGTGGCCTTCCGTACCATACTGCTATATATACTGGTGGTCACTGTGTCAGCAAACTGCACAACTGAAATGCACCACAGGTATAGAATGTAGATGGATAGTATACTTGACGACACAGAGGTAGGTACAGCAGTGGCCTTCCATACCGTACTTCTATATATACTGGTGGTCAATTTGTCAGCAAACTGCAAAACTAAAATGCACCACAGGTATAGAATGTAGATGGATAGTATACTTGACGACACAGAGGTAGGTACAGCAGTGGCCTTCCGTACCGTACTGCTATATATACTGGTGGTCACTGTGTCAGCAAACTGCACAACTGAAATGCACCACAGGTATAGAATCTAGATGGATAGTATACTTGACGACACAGAGGTAGGTACAGCAGTGGCCTTCCATACCGTACTGCTATATATACTGGTGGTCACTGTCAGCAAACTGCAAAACTAAAATGCACCACAGGTATAGAATGTAGATGGATAGTATACTTGACGACACAGAGGTAGGTACAGCAGTGGCCTTCCATACTGTACTGCTATATATACTGGTGGTCACTGTGTCAGCAAACTGCACAACTGAAATGCACCACTGGTATAGAATCTAGATGGATAGTATACTTGACGACACAGAGGTAGGTACAGCAGTGGCCTTCCATACCGTACTGCTATATATACTGGTGGTCACTGTCAGCAAACTGCAAAACTAAAATGCACCACAGGTATAGAATGTAGATGGATAGTATACTTGACGACACAGAGGTAGGTACAGCACTGGCCTTTCCGTACCGTACTGCTATATATACTGGTGGTCACTGTGTCAGCAAACTTCACAACTGAAATGCACCACAGGTATAGAATCTAGATGGATAGTATACTTGACGACACAGATGTAGGTACAGCAGTGGCCTTCCATACCGTACTGCTATATATACTGGTGGTCACTGTCAGCAAACTGCAAAACTAAAATGCACCACAGGTATAGAATGTAGATGGATAGTATACTTGACGACACAGGGGTAGGTACAACAGTGGCATTCCGTACCGTACTGCTATATATACTGGTGGTCACTGTGTCAGCAAACTGCACAACTGAAATGCACCACAGGTATAGAATGTAGATGGATAGTATACTTGACGACACAGGGGTAGGTACAGCAGTGGCCTTCCTTACCGTACTGCTATATATACTGGTGGTCACTGTGTCAGCAAACTGCACAACTGAAATGCACCACAGGTATAGAATGTAGATGGATAGTATACTTGACAACACAGAGGTAGGTACAGCAGTGGCCTTCCGTACCGTACTGCTATATATACTGGTGGTCACTGTGTCAGCAAACTGCAAAACAAAAATGCACCACAGGTATAGAATCTAGATGGATAGTATACTTGACGACACAGAGGTAGGTAAAGCAGTGGCCTTCCGTACCTTACTGCTATATATACTGGTGGTCACTGTCAGCAAACTGCAAAACTAAAATGCACCACAGGTATAGAATGTAGATGGATAGTATACTTGACGACACAGAGGTAGGTACAGCAGTGGCCTTCCGTACCGTACTGCTATATATACTGGTGGTCACTGTGTCAGCAAACTGCACAACTGAAATGCACCACAGGTGTAGAATGTAGATGGATAGTATACTTGACGACACGGATGTAGGTACAGCAGTGGCCTTCCGTACCGTACTGCTATATATACTGGTGGTCACTGTGTCAGCAAACTGCAAAACTAAAATGCACCACAGGTATAGAATGTAGATGGATAGTATACTTGACGACACAGAGGTAGGTACAGCAGTGGCCTTCCGTACCGTACTGCTATATATACTGGTGGTCACTGTCAGCAAACTGCAAAACTAAAATGCACCACAGGTATAGAATGTAGATGGATAGTATACTTGACGATACAGAGGTAGGTACAGCAGTGGCCTTTCCGTACCGTACTGCTATATATACTGGTGGTCACTGTGTCAGCATACTTCACAACTGAAATGCACCACAGGTATAGAATCTAGATGGATAGTATACTTGACGACACAGATGTAGGTACAGCAGTGGCCTTCCATACCGTACTGCTATATATACTGGTGGTTACTGTCAGCAAACTGCAAAACTAAAATGCACCACAGGTATAGAATGTAGATGGATAGTATACTTGACGACACAGGGGTAGGTACAGCAGTGGCCTTCCGTACCGTACTGCTATATATACTGGTGGTCACTGTGTCAGCAAACTGCACAACTGAAATGCACCACAGGTATAGAATGTAGATGGATAGTATACTTGACGACACAGAGGTAGGTACAGCAGTGGCCTTCCGTACCGTACTGCTATATATATACTGGTGGTCACTGTCAGCAAACTGCAAAACTAAAATGCACCACAGGTATAGAATATAGATGGATAGTATACTTGACGACACAGAGGTAGGTACAGCAGTGGCCTTCCTTACCGTACTGCTATATATACTGGTGGTCACTGTGTCAGCAAACTGCACAACTGAAATGCACCACAGGTATAGAATGTAGATGGATAGTATACTTGATGACACAGAGGTAGGTACAGCAGTGGCCTTCCGTACCGTACTGCTATATATACTGGTGGTCACTGTGTCAGCAAACTGCAAAACAAAAATGCACCACAGGTATAGAATCTAGATGGATAGTATACTTGACGACACAGAGGTAGGTACAGCAGTGGCCTTCCGTACCGTACTGCTATATTTACTGGTGGTCACTGTGTCAGCAAACTGCACAACTGAAATGCACCACAGGTATAGAATGTAGATGGATAGTATACTTGACGACACAGAGGTAGGTACAGCAGTGGCCTTCCGTACCGTACTGCTATATATACTGGTGGTCACTGTGTCAGCAAACTGCAAAACAAAAATGCACCACAGGTATAGAATCTAGATGGATAATATACTTGACGACACAGAGGTAGGTACAGCAGTGGCCTTCCGTACCGTACTGCTATATATACTGGTGGTCACTGTCAGCAAACTGCAAAACTAAAATGCACCACAGGTATAGAATGTAGATGGATAGTATACTTGACGACACAGAGGTAGGTACAGCAGTGGCCTTCCGTACCATACTGCTATATATACTGGTGGTCACTGTGTCAGCAAACTGCACAACTGAAATGCACCACAGGTATAGAATGTAGATGGATAGTATACTTGACGACACAGAGTTAGGTACAGCAGTGGCCTTCCATACCGTACTTCTATATATACTGGTGGTCAATTTGTCAGCAAACTGCAAAACTAAAATGCACCACAGGTATAGAATGTAGATGGATAGTATACTTGACGACACAGAGGTAGGTACAGCAGTGGCCTTCTGTACCATACTCCTATATATTATATACCGGTGGTCAGCAAAATTATGCACTGTACTACTATATACTACACAATGCAGCACAGATATGGAGTGTTTTTCAGGCAGACAATGTATACTGGTGGTCACTGGTCAGCAAAACTCTGCACTGTACACCTCCTATATAATATTATACTGGTGGTCCCCAGTCCCCACAATAAAGCAGTGTGAGCACAGATATATGCAGCACACTGAGCACAGATATGGAGTGTTTTTCAGGCAGACAACGTATACTGGTGGTCACTGTCAGCAAAACTCTGCACTGTACTCCTCCTATATAATACAGCTGCTCCCCAGTCCCCACAATTAAGCAGTGTGAGCACATATATATGCAGCACACTGAGCACAGATAAGGAGCATTTTTTTCAGGCAGAGAACGGATAAAACTGGTGTTCACTGATCAGCAAAACTCTGCACTGTACTCCTCCTATATTAATATAAAGCTGCTCCCCAGTCCCCACAATGATATAAGCAAGCACAAATATTTGCATCAACTCAATAATGAATAAACGGAGAGGACACCAGCCACGTCCTCTCCCTAACATTTCCAATGGCGACGCGCGGCTGCTTATATAGAATCCGAATCTTGCGAGAATCCGACAGCGGGATGATTATGTTCGGGCGCGCTCGGGTTAACCGAGCCATACGGGAGAATCCCAGTATGGCTCGGACCCGTGTAAAAAGGGTGAAGTTCGGGGGGGTTCGGTTTCCGAGGATCCGAACCCGCTCATCACTAATATATATATATATATAGACCATGGGGGGTGCAGCACTCCTGGGCTTATATGAATGTAGATCATCAGAACTCTAAGAGGTAAGTGACTATAGGTGGACAACTAAGGTATTGATGGTAATGAATACCTTAGTTGTCTACCTATAGGGGTCATTCCGAGTTGTTCGCTCGTTGCCGATTTTTGCAACGGAGCGAAAAAGGGAAAAATGCGCATGTGCATGGTTCGCAGTGTGCATGCGGTTAGTATTTTAGCACAAAACTTAGTAGATTTACTCACGTCCGAACAAAGAATTTTCATCGTTGAAGTGATTGTACTGTGATTGACAGGAAGTGGGTGTTTCTGGGCGGAAACTGGCCGTTTTCTGGGAGTGTGCGGAAAAACGCAGGCGTGTCAGGGAAAAACGCGGGAGTGTCTGGAGAAACGGGGGAGTGGCTGGCCGAACGCTGGGCGTGTGTGTGACGTCAAACCAGGAACGAAACTGACTGAACTGATCGCTATTTGTGAGTAAGTCTCGAGCTACTCAGAAACTGCTGAGAAATTTATTTTCGCAATTCTGCTAATCTTTCGTTCGCAATTCTGCTAAGCTAAGATACACTCCAGGAGGGCGGTGGCTTAGCGTGTGCAATGCTGTTAAAAGCAGCTAGCGAGCGAACAACTCGGAATCACCCCCATAGTCACTTACCTTTTACAGTTCTGATGATTATATTGCTATGTTGGTGCATTATAGTCATCCATTTTTTCAGCCCTTCATGTCATATTATTGAGCTGGTTATATTATATAGTTTTGGGTAGCCATATTTAGTTTAATACACTGTCTGCTCATTTATATGCTGCTATACTTTGTTCTTCATTTGCATTAGTATATTATACCTAGTATTGTTTATTTTATCTATACTGCTTTTTGCTAGTCCTTTGCACCTATATAATTAGAGATTTTTGCCCATTACCATAACGGAGTCTTTGAACTCACAGTTTATACCCTTAGTTGGTAATAGTATAGTTCATATAATATATAGCTATGATATATGTTTAGTCATGTACTATAAATAATGCAAGTATGCTACTACTATAGTGGTATTTGTTCCACATTGTATATGCTGGTGTTAGTTACTATGGTGACGGTTATATGGATGTCTCTCCCTAGTGGTGAGGTCATCCCATATGTGGAGCCAGAAAGATGCGTTCACGTGGTGGGTGAGTTTGTCTATTTAAATGTATGTTTTGTACTGTACCTGTTAGCCTGAGAACAGTTCTACAATAAAAGAACTGAAATGTTGCTTGAATCTGGAATCTTAGTGATTAATTTAAGCCCAAGAGTGCCACACCCCCAATGGTCTACATACGCCGGGCTTTCTCCTTCAAGTCAAGGTTTTTGGTTTTAATTTAAAAGAATAAAGTGGGTAGTACTAAAGTCATCATGGGTTTGAGAAGTGGGCGTACACTTGAGATGCATTAGGCCGTCATCTTGGTATACTTGTGCACATACAGAAATAAAGTTGCTCACTTTTTCAATTCATAAATGACCTTTGGTGAAATTAAAATTTTTTTTAGTAATGCCGGGATGATTTAAATATTAAGAAAATATTTTAGAATATTTGTGCCATTTTGGGAACCATTACTTGTAATAATAGTTTGCTATTTCATAGATCACCTCTAAAATATAATATTCTGGTAATATTAACTAGCTATGATATACTATACCAAGTGACATAATTGTGTTATGTGGGAGAGAAAGTATTGATTTATAGAATTATTAATGTACTTAAAATTGTCCCACTACAGTACATTTGTCTTATATTCCTTTTGCAGTGTTTGCATAAATGCATTACCAGAAGAGTTTAGTAAAGTGATTTACAAATGGACCATACAAAATAGATTTATTATTAATCAAGGTTACTTAAAAGACTTTTGTAGTAAACGTTTACTTTGATCTACTGTATAACAGTTACAAAAACTAATACATAACACTATATGGAAAAGTATCATCCCTATACATTTATATTTACCTTCAGGGATTGCAAATATTTCAGTATTGTTACTGATTGAGTGCTAAACATGTTACTGTTCCATTTTTAATAGCTTGATTTTGCTGTTATCAATTATATTCCTAGGAAATATTTCACAGCTGAAGGTTAGAATAGAAAAACCAGTGAATGTGTTAATTTAGAAAAATAAACTCACAGCATGAGAAGATTGTCTACTACATGGAACAGTGTCTAGTTAGGTAGTAGTAGCAATTAGCCTCATTTCAGAGTAGGAAAACTACTTATATCCTATATCTTACCATTGGACAGATACACTGATACACAGTAGGTTCATAGATGAATGCAGTTAACACTGCCACTGCAACTTTGTACACAGCGACTGCGCTAAAATATGCAATAGCCACAGGAAGTGACTTAAGTTAAAGATGACCACAGCAGGCTTCTGTAGTCCCCTGCTGCATCCGAGAATCTTGCATCCAAGGATCCTGCAACCTCAGGTTAAACAAGATACACCCCTGCATGGTTGGACTGTCCCACAGGGGAAATCCCGTCTGGGCCCCACTTCCTAGGGGCCCACCTCTTCTTCTAGGCCTTAGGTTCCAGACTAGGCACTTGAATTATACATTACACATATGTTACCTTTTGTGGCACAGGACTGTGGTGAATTTTTTACAGTGCATTGCTGTTAATAAACTAGATTATCATACAAACGTGAGCAGTATTTAGTGTATATATTTATCGGGCCCTGGTCCATGCACTCTCAGATTGTTAGGCATACCAGTGTGGTTGGTTGCCGCACCCGTTCTGGAGACTGACCACACCCCTAAACATGGGCACCTAGCACTGAATTCCCCGGCTGGGACCTTCATGCCCAAGTCCGACACTGCACCCCTGATTTCTGTTATGTTTCCTGTTACTGTCCACAAATGCCAGTAGTGTGCCAATCATGCGTTGCATGCTTAGATCTGATAACATCAGTGATTTTACATAACCATCATATTTACTGTATATAAATCTCTGAATTAGGCCCAGAGTATTTAATTACTAATTTACTGATTAGATTTCTTATCTTCAAGGAGGCAGAACTTTTCTCTGTCCATGGACCTACATACATTTTCAAATTATGTTAATTTTGTTCACACACAAAAGCATTAAACACTTATTTTTTTCCTATTATCTATTATCTAATAAGGTACAGTACAAAATCTTTATATAGCGTAATATACATTACTGTTTCTATGGTAAAGTGCTTTAATGCATGAGATACAAGAGTACTGTATACAACTTGTATTGGCTTTCAGTGATTGATGCTAAGCAGTTTAGCATCAAGTCTGTAGGAAATACTGCACCAAATAGGTAAGGTTATATTACTGCATATGCAGTGATCACCACTATTAATGCTGATCATGTACCACAGGTAATGTGTCATAGGTGTAACAGAAGACACTGTCCTGACTCTTACATTGGCAGATTCTAGTGAAAGTGACACCAGATCTGAAAAATATCCTAATGGGAGAAAGCTACCCCCTGGTAGTCACACAGGCTTACACAGTGTCAGTTCCCAAAAATCAGATACAGCAGATCTCACGGGATTACATTATTATGTTTTAGTCTGTACCATTTCTATCTGTTCATATGTTTTACGTAGCAACTGTATATTTCTTATTTGTCTGCATCTTCTAACTTCTACAGTATGTGTGTCCATATGTGGTTACAAATTCTTTCTGATACTTTTGGATCTGTGCACACCAGATCCTCTACAAACTTCATAGAAAAAGGCTTTACTAAATATAAGCCTTTCCACTGAGATAGCAAGGGAACTAGGGCACATCTTCACTGGGTCCTTTCCCTTTTTACCTAATATCTAGACTCAAGGCGGCTCTTGATGGAGATAGAATCCTTATCCATATTTAAAGGCATTGCCAAGTTCACGGTTCTTTCCCTTATCTCTCTGGGGCTACTGTACCTCCTTTTCAAATACTCTCATCTTTTCAGGTTGTTTTCCTCTAAAGGCTAATTTGTTTTCACCCACGCTGCTAGCAGAGAGATAAGCTGTTCCCCTACTAATGTGAGTTGTTTACCATTTTTCTTGACCTACTGTTCAAATTTATAGTATTAACTTCATCAGCAGGTCCCATGCTGGGAGTCATTGCTGTTTCCTACTGTACTTTGGAGGACTCTCTATACAGGGCCATTTATTCCATTGAACTTAATGGGCAGTTGCCCATGGACACCAGGAGTCTGATAGCTGATGGTCCCCTCTTTTCAGGGGTACCAGATTTTTGAAAATCAGCCATGGTGAACCAGAGATATCAGACTTCAAAGCAGCAGTCTGCCTCCGAGCCTGTTAATTGCTCTTCCTGGCTGGAGATATCCGGTTCTGTGTGACTTCGAATTTTTCTAAGGCTATACTCCAAAAGCTGGAAATCTCTCTTTTTGGTGGACACTAGCTGCTTGTCTTTACCATACCCAGAAGCAAAGATTTCAGCCTTCCAGTAGCTAGTCCCTGATCCAGCTCCACATGCTTGGAATGCAGTTTTATAGTTTCATTTGTGGATTGCTCTGGCTTCTGAACCCTGATCCCCAAGGTCCCATTTCCCCCTGAAAATTGGATTTAGTTTTTAATCACATTGAAAGCTAAGGAATTTACACCCAGGTACCAGAAATATCCTTGTTCAAGCTAGCTGCTATCCCACCAGAAAATACTGAATATTAAGCCCACTCCACTATCCACCCCTCCCCTGCGTAAACATCCCTTACCTCCCTGAAAGTCATGTACTGGTGTTCCTTCATTCTGCCCAATGCCCATTTCTTCAGTATAGAGGGGTATCCAATTACCTGTGATAGTGCCAAGGAAACAAAAAAAAACTTGTTTTTATCACCCCTATCCAATTAAGTCATGCAAAGGACACCCATTTTTTGTGCGACAATACATAGGTCCCGTGAATAGCCATGGACCTATGTATTTTCATGGTACTTATCACTGGTCTAAGGGGCACTTATTGCAGACTATGCTTTGCGTGCCTGAGGTACACAAAGCATAATCCCTGATAAATTTTGGCATCGGGGATAAACTCCGGCTTATCGGGGCTAATTGGATAGCCCCCGGCAATACAATTACCCACAGTAATTGACCGTGAGTTATTGGATACTGCCCTTAGTCTCCTGGCTCCTGCCCCATCACACTGCTGTTAAGACGGCCCTGTCTCTACAGCCTCTATAATGGCTTCTTCCTACTGAACTGTTTTATTATTTGTATAAAGAAAAGTAGTATTTTCCATGAACTGAACACCTGATTGTCAATCATCTAGCAGCTGTTTCACTGTACTCCAAATATCTGGCATTTAGGATGTCCCCTTCTTTCCTGATAAGTCACTCTCAATCAATGCATTTAGTCCTCCATGTCTTTAGGTAACCAATGTATACAGAGCCGGCCTTAACCAATATGATGCCCTAGGCAAGATTTTGGCTGGTGCCCCCTAGCACCGCCGCTAGTTCTGCAGGAGATGCCTGGCACGAGTCAGCTAGCAGCTCTGCTAACGTCGGGCACCTTTTGTTAATGAAAATGCATCTTATTTGCATTACTATGTGGCTAGGATGCACAAGCAGCTTCTGCTGATTAAAATGATATGCAGCATACCTATATTCTGTGTGCGACTGTGGCTGTATCTGCATACGAAATGCTATATTACAGTGATTTCTAGGAATACACTGCAATATAGCATTTGGTATGCAGATACAGCCACAGTCACACACACAATATAGGCATGCCGCATATCAATTTAATCAGCAGAAGCTGCTGGTGCCCCTGAGCATACCAAATGCCCTAGGCATTTGCCTAGTTTGCCTATGCCTAAGGCCGGCTCTGAATGTATATTTTCTAAAGCTTCCAGGAGATAGAAGGCATTTCACTGTTTCTAGCAGAGAATAAACATCTAGGCTTGGGTCTGGACACATTTAGGAACACAAGGTTAATACTTTGTGTAGGTTTGTTCTTTAGATGGTGTGGTTTAGTGTTGTTCTATCAGGGCTCGTAGTGTATGTTATGTATGTATATATGTTATGTATGTTATGTTTCATATTATCATTCCCTGTGCTGGGTGGTCCCTTGTTGCTGCATTTGTTTCCACACACACTCCCTTTTCTTTAATTTTGTTGTCAGCTTGTCCCCAGGTTGGTCCCCATTTGGAGCCTGTGTGCTTGAGCAATTAGTGCTGGTGCTTGTGAGGCCATTTTTTCTTCATTGCCATAAGCTTCCACTTTTGTTTAATAAAAGCAAATCCTTTTCAATTCCAATAAGAATCTGAGTATTTATTTTAGATGAGTTAATTATAATTTGTTATTGTGTATAAATGTGGGCCAACATCATCCAATCAATCAATCAATCAATCAATCAATTTACTTTTATTATCATTAACAATTAAAAAATATGAACAGTCAACAAAATTAATCACATATGCAATTAGAAAAGGTCATAAAAGAGCTAGTTAGAAAAGGTCATTAAAGAATTAAAGAGCTAAGGTCCGATAGACAGATTAATGTAAGCCTTTCCACTATAACTTTAGATTCCTCAGAACACTGTCACTCATCAATATAATGAGTATCTGCATCATGCCATAATTTGTATTAGTTCTTCCCCTAGTTATAGGCTATGTGGGGGGGGGGGGGGTATTCAGTAGGCTATGTAACTGAGATGCAATCGCATTTCCCCGCAATCTCCTGCAGCGTGCATGCACAGGACCAGCACTGCACGTGCACAGGTGGTGAGATGCGATCGCATCTCAGTTATGTGAACGCCTCTGCCTGATTGAGAGGCAGAGGCGTTCATGGGGTGGTATTGGGTGGCAGTGACGCGGTGTTTAGCAAGCATGGTGACAGGAATGGGGAGGGTTCGGGGCGGCTGCGCAACCCAGAAAATGGCAGCTCTGTGCCTGCCTTTGCAGCCTGGCTGCGGAGATGTGGGACATCCACAAATCAGCGATGCGATCACAATTGAGTTACAATCACATTGCTGTTGCGTATTTGCATGCTGGGCAACCTTGCCCTGTGCTGGGTGGCCCCAGCATGTGATCACAGCCAGTTGCAGTTTTGCTGTTTTTGTATAACTGCAACTGAAGCTGAATTAGGGTCTATATCCTGGAGAAGATATATTGTCTTCTGTAACTCCCTTAAGGCGTAAGCAACTTTTCCCATCGCAAAGTATCGATTATAACAGTACTTGCACAAGTGCAGGACCAGTTCTGCGCATGCCTGAACGAGTCTTGCAAAGACAGACGCAGTACAGCATCAGACTGTCAGTGATTGATAGTCTGATGTCATCTGGAGGCTAAGAGGGGACGACGATGGTCTCCTGGAGGTGTGTCACACTGTTGCAGGGGAGGGCGAGGCCAGGAATTTTCCTGGCTGCTAGGTATTAGCTGCAGCCAGAGGCAGAACTCTGGGAGGCAACGGAGTCATCTGCCGCCGGGCTCCTGCTCTGAAGGGGGGCACCTCTCCTCCCATTCTGTGACACCATTGAATTAAGTTAATTGATAGCTGACGCTGTCTTTTCAGTGGCCGACTTCCTCACTGGTCCCTGCACCTTACAAATCACACCCTCTTTATTATACTGAATATACACATTTTACAAGTGTATACCCAGGATTAGAAACCACAACCTATTACACTGGAAGCACACACCTTACTGATGAAGCTGTTTGCTCCTGTATAGGAAATATGAGAATTTTAACTATATGAAGATACTTATCTGACAATTACACATATTGGGGGTAATTCCAAGTTGATTGCAGCAGGACATTTTTTAGCAGTTGGGCAAAACCAAGGCCCTCATTCCAAGTTGTTCGCTCGTTAGTGTTTTTCGCAATGGAGCGATTAGTCGCAAACTGCGCATGCGCAATTTTCGCAGTGCGTCTGCGCCAAGTAAATTTGCAAAAAAGTTTGGTATTTTACTCACGGCTTAACGAAGAAATTTATTTGTTCTGGTGATCGGATTGTGATTGACAGGAAGTGGGTGTTTCTGGGAAGAAACTGGCCGTTTTATGAGTGTGTGCGAAAAAACGCTGCCGGTTCTGGGAAAAACGCGGGAGTGGCTGGAGAAACGGGGGAGTGTCTGGCCGAACGCTGGGTGTGTTTGTGACGTCAAACCAGGAACGAAACTGACTGAACTGATCGCAGTGGCAGAGTAAGTCTTGAGCTACTCAGAAACATAAATTTCTTTTCGCAATTCTGCGAATCTTTCGTTCGCAATTCTGCAAAGCTAAAATTCACTCCCAGTAGGCGGCGGCTTAGCGTGTGCAAAGCTGCTAAAAGCAGCTAGCGAGCGAACAACTCGGAATGAGGGCCCATGTGCACTGCAGGGGGGGCAGATATAACATGTGCAGAGAGAGTTAGATTTGGGTGGGTTATTTTGTTTCTGTGCAGGGTAAATACTGGCTGCTTTATTTTTACACTGCAATTTAGATTGCAGATTGAACACACCACACCCAAATCTAACTCTCTCTGCACATGTTACATTTGCCCCTCCTGCAGTGCACATGGTTTTGCCCAACTGCTACAAAATTCCTGCTGCGATCAACTCAGAATCACCCCCTATATTTACACTGCAATTTAGATTGCAGATTGAACACACCACACCCAAATCTAACTCTCTCTGCACATGATATATCTGCCACCCCTGCAGTGCACATGGTTTTGCCCAATTGCTAACAAAGTTGCTGCTGCGATCAACTCAGAATTACCCCCATAGTTAGAATTCTCATGCTTCCTCTACAGGAGCAAATAACTCCATCAGTAAAGTGTCTGCTGTTAGTGTACAGGTCATGGGTTCTAAACCTGGGTATGACTGCTAAGAAATGTGTGATTTAAAATAAAAGACAATTAAATGTGTTCAAAACAGTATATACATTTGCTTCAGAACACTACACACACACACACACACACACACACACACACATATATAGTATACGCACACATACATACATATATTTATCTTAATATAGGAAATAGGGGGCACCAATATTTATCTGGCCTCCAGGCAACTGGGACGAACTTACGCCACTGGCTGCAGCAGTCATCTTGCACGATCCCAGGGGTCATGCAGCTGGCCATTGGTGTTGTAGATGATCCAATACTGCATCCTAGGCTGCAGTTCGGATCAGTAATGCAGCAGGAGGCATCCTGCTGCATTACCATCTTAGTGTTATCACTGCGGCTTCTATGTAAGCAGCAGCAATAGCAACTCCAACCACATCTGAATAAGGGCCTTAATGCTATGGGTCAGGGGCGGTTCTTAGCTTTGTGGCGCCCCAGGCAAAATATAGGGGCGTGGCTTCAAATGGGGGCGTGGTCACGACGCTGAAAGAAAAAATTAAATAAAAAAAAAGTATACTTACCATCCCCGTTCCTGATCCAGACCGCTGCAGACCCCTCCGCCGGCGGCGCCGCTCTTCTCCTCTCCTCTCTTCTATCTATGGGAGAGACGTTATTACGTCTCTCCCATAGAACAGCATAGACACTAGAGGTCAATTATGACCCCTAGTGTCTGTGCCACTATGCTGTGCGGTGCGCGATGACGTCATCGCGCATCGCACAGCAAAGGTCCTCTACATGAAGGGAAACTAGACCGTAGCGTCTAGTTTCCCTTCATGGAGAGGACCTTTGCTGTGCGGTGCGCGATGACGTCATCGCGCACCGCACAACTAAGGTCTTCTCAATGAAGGGAAACTAGACGCTACGCGTCTGGTTCCCTTCAAAGCAGGGGGGCACAGCAGGGCACTGCGGGGGGCACAGTGGCGGATCTTGCCCTGGTGCGGCGCCCTCCGGATGGCGCCGGCGCCCTCCGGAAGGCGGCGCCCCAGGCAAAAGTACCGCTTGCCCGTGGCAAGAACCGCCACTGCTATGGGTATAATAAATTGTTGATCTGCTTGCGGCAGTGTTTTCAAAATTACAACTGGAAGCATCATAGTCACTTGCTGGCACAGTAGCCATGTCTCATTATGAATAGGGTTGCAGGAAGTCATTAGTTGGCTGAGACTGAACACTGATAAAACAGAAGTCCTGATGATAGGTCACAGGACAAGACTGCAGTAAAGCCAACTGACAGGACTTACACTTGGGGGTTCAGAACTACAAAACACTGAACATGTGCAGAATATTGGCTTTGTCCTGGATAGTGGACTGACACTTAAACATCAGATATCAGCCATAATCAAATCCTCATTCTTTCATCTGAGTAACATAGCCAGAATCAAATACTTAGACCTGCCTAAAGTCATACATGCATTTGTATCATCACGCCTAGATTACTGCAATGTCCTCTACCTTGGTCTCCCAGCAAAAGAATTGCACCGCTTGCAGATGGTACAAATTGAAGCTGCCAGAATATTAACCAACCAGCCCCGTTCCAGCCACATATCACTCATTCTCTACTCCCGTCACTGGCTGCCTGTGAGATGGCAAATCATTTTCAATATTGGTTACTCACTTTCAAAGACATGACCAGGGCCAAAGGTACTTGAATCAGATTCTGTTTCAATACTGCCCCACCCGATTACTATGAACTGTAGATGAAGGACTACTAACAGTGCCTAGAATCTCCCTGAATTCATCTGGGGGTCAAGCTTTTAACTTTGTGGTTCCGACTCTATGTATCTCTCTTCCCTGCACAGTGCGAGAAGCTTCCACTCTAGAATCCTTCAAAAATAGACTAAAGACTTACTTATTTACTCAGGCATTTCACGAATATCTACTGTTAAGCTTAATTGTATTTTGAGCTGTAAAGACAATTGTAAAGCACTTTAAGTCCTTTTAGGAGACAAGTGCTATATAAATATCATTTTTATTATTATTTTATTATTATTATTATTATTATTATTAGTTGGATACTGGCACATTGGGCATAAAAGCTGTGAGTGTGTCTATTTTACTACTAGATTGTTGGCTCCTTAGAGCAGGGACCTCTTTCCTCTTGTTGTCAAAGCCCTCTTCTCGACACATTTCACTCACAGTCCTCTCCTACTCAGCGACCAGCTTTACTCGTTTTTTCTCCTGCTGGTAAAGGCTCATCTCTATCTATGGCCACCAGCTCCTAGTAGTACGCTGATCACGTACTCACTACTTACATCTAAGCTGTATTATGTTTAAAGAATTGTGGTGCTCTTTGTTACCTGTACTATATTTTTGTTATTTATTTACTGTAAAGTTTTGTCTCCCTGTACTGTCCTATGTACGGCGCTGCGAAACACTTGTGGCGCCTTATAAATAAAATGTAATACTATTAATAATAATAATACTTTATCTCTCTCGGGAGTCTATATTTTTCACTTGTGCTCGTGTTGCTGTGGTACAGTATATTGAGGGGAATTATTGGAAGAACTCAATAGTGCCTCAACTTTAACCCATGAACAGGTAGATTCTAGGATTGTAATATAGTGCTTGAAGTTCAACTTGCTACTGGCATTGCAATGTATCCATTACTGTATATAAGGTCCACAGCAGGTAGTGGATGAGGACTCCAGCCTCTGCCTGACTCAAAGACAGATAACAAAATAAATGCAAAATGGAATGTTCATTCTAGAGGGATAAGATAATTGATTAGCAATAGGAAGTTGGTATGATCAGACGCAAAGGTAGTTTCTGATTAAATTATGTAGTTTCTGATACGGGATAATAATGCTAAGAATAATTAAACGCATGGGTACACTTAAATAATGTTGTTTTATGCCTTTTCCAGTTAGGTTGCAAAGGTCTATCCATCTCTACTCAATCACAGCTCTGTAGGAAGCATAGTTACTTAATTATTTGCCCTCCTAGTTAACTCATCCCTTCATTAGAAGAAGGGCAGAATAAAGCTGGCATAATATAAATATAACTTTTACCCAATCTTTAGGATATGTTTGACTGCACTCAGCAGGATATTTGATACAAGTTCAAAGATAGCTCTATGCTAGGATCCATGATGTGAAAACTAGTGATGAGCACCGGAAATTTTTCGGGTTTTGTGTTTTGGTTTTGGGTTCGGTTCCGCGGCCGTGTTTTGGGTTCGAACGCGTTTTGGCAAAACCTCACCGAATTTTTTTTGTCGGATTCGGGTGTGTTTTGGATTCGGGTGTTTTTTTTCAAAAAACCCTAAAAAACAGCTTAAATCATAGAATTTGGGGGTCATTTTGATCCCAAAGTATTATTAACCTTAATAACCATAATTTCCACTCATTTTCAGTCTATTCTGAGCACCTCACACCTCACAATATTATTTTTAGTCCTAAAATTTGCACCGAGGTCGCTGGATGGCTAAGCTAGGCGACCCAAGTGGCCGACACAAACACCTGGCCCATCTAGGAGTGGCACTGCAGTGTCACGCAGGATGGCCCTTCCAAAAAACACTCCCCAAACAGCACATGACGCAAAGAAAAAAAGAGGCGCAATGAGGTAGCTGTGTGAGTAAGCTAAGCGACCCTAGTGGCTGACACAAACACCTGGCCCATCTAGGAGTGGCACTGCAGTGTCACGCAGGATGGCCCTTCCAAAAAACACTCCCCAAACAGCACATGACGCAAAGAAAAAAAGAGGCGCAATGAGGTAGCTGTGTGAGTAAGCTAAGCGACCCTAGTGGCCGACACAAACACCTGGCCCATCTAGGAGTGGCACTGCAGTGTCACGCAGGATGGCCCTTCCAAAAAACACCCCCCAAACAGCACATGACGCAAAGAAAAATGAAAGAAAAAAGAGGTGCAAGATGGAATTGTCCTTGGGCCCTCCCACCCACCCTTATGTTGTATAAACAGGACATGCACACTTTAACCAACCCATCATTTCAGTGACAGGGTCTGCCACACGACTGTGACTGAAATGACGGGTTGGTTTGGACCCCCACCAAAAAAGAAGCAATTAATCTCTCCTTGCACAAACTGGCTCTACAGAGGCAAGATGTCCACCTCATCATCATCCTCCGATATATCACCGTGTACATCCCCCTCCTCACAGATTATCAATTCGTCCCCACTGGAATCCACCATCTCAGCTCCCTGTGTACTTTGTGGAGGCAATTGCTGCTGGTGAATGTCTCCACGGAGGAATTGATTATAATTCATTTTAATGAACATCATCTTCTCCACATTTTCTGGATGTAACCTCGTACGCCGATTGCTGACAAGGTGAGCGGCGGCACTAAACACTCTTTCAGAGTACACACTTGTGGGAGGGCAACTTAGGTAGAATAAAGCCAGTTTGTGCAAGGGCCTCCAAATTGCCTCTTTTTCCTGCCAGTATAAGTACGGACTGTCTGACGTGCCTACTTGGATGCGGTCACTCATATAATCCTCCACCATTCTTTCAATGGGGAGAGAATCATATGCAGTGACAGTAGACGACATGTCCGTAATCGTTGTCAGGTCCTTCAGTCCGGACCAGATGTCAGCATCAGTAGTCGCTCCAGACTGCCCTGCATCACCGCCAGCGGCTGGGTTCGGAATTCTGAGCCTTTTCCTCGCACCCCCAGTTGCGGGAGAATGTGAAGGAGGAGATGTTGACAGGTCGCGTTCCGCTTGACTTGACAATTTTGTCACCAGCAGTTCTTTGAACCCCAGCAGACTTGTGTCTGCAGGAAAGAGAGATCCAAGGTGGGTTTTAAATCTAGGATCGAGCACGGTGGCCAAAATGTAGTGCTCTGATTTCAACAGATTGACCACCCGTGAATCCTTGTTAAGCGAATTAGGGCTCCATTAACAAGTCCCACATGCCTAGCGGAATCGCTCTGTGTTAGCTCCTCCTTCAATGTCTCCAGCTTCTTCTGCAAAAGCCTGATGAGGGGAATGACCTGACTCAGGCTGGCAGTGTCTGAACTGACTTCACGTGTGGCAAGTTCAAAAGGTTGCAGAACCTTGCACAACGTTGAAATCATTTTCCACTGCGCTTGAGACAGGTGCATTCCACCTCCTATATCGTGCTCAGTTGTATAGGCTTGAATGGCCTTTTGCTGCTCCTCCAACCTCTGAAGCATATAGAGGGTTGAATTCCACCTCGTTACCACTTCTTGCTTTAGATGATGGCAGGGCAGGTTCAGGCGTTTTTGGTGGTGCTCCAGTCTTCTGTACGTGGTGCCTGTACGCCGAAAGTGTCCCGCAATTCTTCTGGCCACCGACAGCATCTCTTGCACGCCCCTCTCGTTTTTTAAATAATTCTGCACCACCAAATTCAAGGTATGTGCAAAACATGGGACGTGCTGGAATTTGCCCAGATTTAATGCACACACAATATTGCTGGCGTTATCCGATGCCACAAATCCACAGGAGAGTCCAATTGGGGTAAGCCATTCTGCGATGATCTTCCTCAGTTGCCGTAAGAGGTTTTTAGCTGTGTGCGTATTCTGGAAAGCGGTGATACAAAGAGTAGCCTGCCTAGGAAAGAGTTGGCGTTTGCGAGATGCTGCTACTGGTGCCGCCGCTGCTGTTCTTGCGGCGGGAGTCCATACATCTACCCAGTGGGCTGTCACAGTCATATAGTCCTGAGCCTGCCCTGCTCCACTTGTCCACATGTCCGTGGTTAAGTGGACATTGGGTACAACTGCATTTTTTAGGACACTGGTGAGTCTTTTTCTGAGGTCTGTGTACATTTTTGGTATCGCCTGCCTAGAGAAATGGAACCTAGATGGTATTTGGTACCGGGGACACAGTACCTCCAACAAGTCTCTAGTTGCCTCTGCAGTAATGATGGATACCGGAACCACGTTTCTCACCGCCCAGGATGCCAAGGCCTCAGTTATCCGCTTTGCAGCAGGATGACTGCTGTGATATTTCATCTTCCTCGCAAAGGACTGTTGGACAGTCAATTGCTTGGTGGAAGTAGTAAAAGTGGTCTTACGAGTACGACTTCCCCTCTGGGATGACCATCGACTCCCAGCAGCAACAACAGCAGCGCCAGCAGCAGTAGGCGTTACACGCAAGGATGCATCGGAGGAATCCCAGGCAGGAGAGGACTCGTCATAATTGCCAGTGACATGGCCTGCAGGACTATTGGCATTCCTGGGGAAGGAGGAAATTGACACTGAGGGAGTTGGTGGGGTGGTTTGCGTGAGCTTGGTTACAAGAGGAAGGGATTTACTGGTCAGTGGACTGCTTCCGCTGTCGCCCAAAGTTTTTGAACTTGTCACTGACTTATGATGAATGCGCTGCAGGTGACGTATAAGGGAGGATGTTCCGAGGTGGTTAACGTCCTTACCCCTACTTATTACAGCTTGACAAAGGCAACACACGGCTTGACAAATGTTGTCCGCATTTCTGTTGAAATACTTCCACACCGAAGAGCTGATTTTTTTGGTATTTTCACCAGGCATGTCAATGGCCCTATTCCTCCCACGGACAACAGGTGTCTCCCCGGGTGCCTGACTTAAACAAACCACCTCACCATCAGAATCCTCCTGGTCAATTTCCTCCCCAGCGCCAGCAACACCCATATTCTCCTCATCCTGGTGTACTTCAACACTGACATCTTCAATCTGACTATCAGGAACTGGACTGCGGGTGCTCCTTCCAGCACTTGCAGGGGGCGTGCAAATGGTGGAAGGCGCATGCTCTTCACGTCCAGTGTTGGGAAGGTCAGGCATCGCAAACGACACAATTGGACTCTCCTTGTGGATTTGTGATTTCGAAGAACGCACAGTTCTTTGCTGTGCTTTTGCCAGCTTGAGTCTTTTCATTTTTCTAGCGAGAGGCTGAGTGCTTCCATCCTCATGTGAAGCTGAACCACTAGCCATGAACATAGGCCAGGGCCTTAGCCGTTCCTTGCCACTCCGTGTGGTAAATGGCATATTGGCAAGTTTACGCTTCTCCTCCGACAATTTTATTTTAGATTTTTGAGTCCTTTTTTTACTGATATTTGGTGTTTTGGATTTTACATGCTCTGTACTATGTCATTGGGCATCGGCCTTGGCAGACGACGTTGCTGGCATTTCATCGTCTCGGCCATGACTAGTGGCAGCAGCTTCAGCACGAGGTGGAAGTCGATCTTGATCTTTCCCTATTTTTGGAACCTCAACATTTTTGTTCTCCATATTTTAATAAGCACAACTAAAAGGCACCTCAGGTAAACAATGGAGATGGATGGATACTAGTATACTTATGGATGGACGAGCGACTGCCGACACAGAGGTAGCTACAGCCGTGGACTACCGTTCTGCGTCTGCTGCTAATATAGACTGGATGATAATGATATAAAAAAAATATATATATATATCACTACTGCAGCCGGACAGGTATATATTATATAATGACGGACCTGCTGGACACTGTCAGCTCAGCACTGCAGACTCCTAAATTAAGCTACTAGTAGTATCAAGAAGATAGAAAAAAAAAACACCACAGGTAGGTGGTATACAATTATGGATGGACGAGCGACTGCCGACACAGAGGTAGCTACAGCCGTGGACTACCGTACTGCGTCTGCTGCTAATATAGACTGGATGATAATGAGATATAAAATATATATATATCACTACTGCAGCCGGACAGGTATATATTATATAATGACGGACCTGCTGGACACTGTCAGCTCAGCACTGCAGACTCCTAAAGTAAGCTACTAGTAGTATCAAGAAGATAGAAAAAAAAAACACCACAGGTAGGTGGTATACAATTATGGATGGACGAGCGACTGCCGACACAGAGGTAGCTACAGCCGTGGACTACCGTACTGCGTCTGCTGCTAATATAGACTGGATGATAATGAGATATAAAATATATATATATCACTACTGCAGCCGGACAGGTATATATTATATAATGACGGACCTGCTGGACACTGTCAGCTCAGCACTGCAGACTCCTAAAGTAAGCTACTAGTATCAAGAAGATATAAAAAAAAAA
Source organism: Pseudophryne corroboree (assembly GCF_028390025.1). Classification (NCBI taxonomy): domain Eukaryota; kingdom Metazoa; phylum Chordata; class Amphibia; order Anura; family Myobatrachidae; genus Pseudophryne; species Pseudophryne corroboree. The sequence continues at coordinate 764,376,009 of NC_086447.1, forward strand.
CACCACGGGTAGGTGGTATACAATTATGGATGGACGAGCGACTGCCGACACAGAGGTAGCTACAGCCGTGGACTACCGTACTGCGTCTGCTGCTAATATAGACTGGATGATAATGAGATATAAAATATATATATATCACTATTGCAGCCGGACAGGTATATATTATATAATGACGGACCTGCTGGACACTGTCAGCTCAGCACTGCAGACTCCTAAAGTAAGCTACTAGTAGTATCAAGAAGATAGAAAAAAAAAAAACACCACAGGTAGGTGGTATACAATTATGGATGGACGAGCGACTGCCGACACAGAGGTAGCTACAGCCATGGACTACCGTACTGCGTCTGCTGCTAATATAGACTGGATGATAATGAGATATAAAATATATATATATCACTACTGCAGCCGGACAGGTATATATTATATAATGACGGACCTGCTGGACACTGTCAGCTCAGCACTGCAGACTCCTAAAGTAAGCTACTAGTAGTATCAAGAAGATAGAAAAAAAAAACACCACAGGTAGGTGGTATACAATTATGGATGGACGAGCGACTGCCGACACAGAGGTAGCTACAGCCGTGGACTACCGTACTGCGTCTGCTGCTAATATAGACTGGATGATAATGAGATATAAAATATATATATATCACTACTGCAGCCGGACAGGTATATATTATATAATGACGGACCTGCTGGACACTGTCAGCTCAGCACTGCAGACTCCTAAAGTAAGCTACTAGTATCAAGAAGATAGAAAAAAAAAACACACCACGGGTAGGTGGTATACAATTATGGATGGACGAGCGACTGCCGACACAGAGGTAGCTACAGCCGTGGACTACCGTACTGCGTCTGCTGCTAATATAGACTGGATGATAATGATATAAAATATATATATATATCACTACTGCAGCCGGACAGGTATATATTATATAATGACGGACCTGCTGGACACTGTCAGCTCAGCACTGCAGACTCCTAAAGTAAGCTACTAGTATCAAGAAGATAGGAAAAAAAAAAACACCACGGGTAGGTGGTATACAATTATGGATGGACGAGCGACTGCCGACACAGAGGTAGCTACAGCCGTGGACTACCGTACTGCGTCTGCTGCAGTGCTAATATAGACTGGATGATAATGATATAAAAAATATATATATATCACTACTGCAGCCGGACAGGTATATATTATATAATGACGGACCTGCTGGACACTGTCAGCAGAATGCGTTTATAGAATAAAAACACCACACGACGAGTGTTTAACTTTTTCAGGCAGACAATCACAATATACTGATGGTCACTCAGTGGTCACTGGTCAGTCACACTGGCAGTGGCACTCTGGCAGCAAAAGTGTGCACTGTTAAAATATGTACTCCTGCTATAACTGCTCCCCAGTCTCCCCCACAATTAAGCTGTGTGAGCAGTGAGCACTCAGCACAGTCAGATATACAGTATTACATAGATGATGCAGCACACTGAGGGCACACTGAGGCTGAGCACAGATATGGTATGTGACTGTGTCACACTGTGTATCGTTTTTTTTCAGGCAGAGAACGGATTTATTAAACTGGTGGTCACTGGTCACACTATCAGCAAGTAGTACTCCTAATATGCTCCCCAAAATTAGTAAATCAAGTGTCTCTACTACTCTCTAGTCTACTCTAAACGGAGAGGACGCCAGCCACGTCCTCTCCCTATCAATCTCAATGCACGTGTGAAAATGGCGGCGACGCGCGGCTCCTTATATAGAATCCGAGTCTCGCGATAGAATCCGAGCCTTGCGAGAATCCGACAGCGGGATGATGACGTTCGGGCGCGCTCGGGTTAACCGAGCAAGGCGGGAAGATCCGAGTCTGCCTCGGACCCGTGTAAAAAGCGTGAAGTTCGGGGGGGTTCGGTTTCCGAGAAACCGAACCCGCTCATCACTAGTGAAAACTACCCCTTGCCCAGCTCCAGGGAAAGTGGGTAGGCCCAAACTAAATGCTGGCGGCCATCAAGTTTATTATAACACGTGCCAACACATAAGAAGCATATTTTCCTGGTTTTTAGTATGCAATTAGAATCAGCCAAACATAAATTTCTTTGACTGCAACATGTGACAGCACAGTATGGTGTGCCATAGATACTACTATTAAACAATGCTAGGGAGGTACTGATGCTAAACAGAGGACTAATTCCTAATTTAAAGTATGTCTTCAATGCAATAATCCATTAGATGGAACTTTCGAAAGGAACAATTTTAGTATACTTTAAAAACAGTTGGGGACACTTTGACATTCCACACCTTAGAGATTGTTACACTTTGTCTTCCATAACTGCCACCTAAACAATATATTTTGCCACCCAAAATGAAGATATCAAATCCCATCAGTCTTCTTTCCCCCACATTTACTAATTTGGAATATACCAAAGTCACATCTGAGATGGTCAATGATATGAACTTGTATGAAAGGTTGCTGTCTCCATTTGCACATACACTATTAGGAAATGGAGGCTGCTGCAGCCATGGAATCAGTGCAGTTGACACAGTGTAAGTGTTGAAGTCTCAGAAGTGCTGATATCTGCCAGTAGACAAGGGTCCAGGACACCAGACAACTTGACATTTTAGTAGTTAATTAACACTTGAATCTATGGCAACTTCAAACAACCATTACAGAGTCTCTATAGGTGACAAATTACTAATCTTGATATAAAGAGAAAAAGACTAACTAAAGAGATAATTAAACTGCAATATGAATCCAATTCTCTTTTGCCTATTCCTGCTTATTTTTTTATGATAATAACAGGTATTCCCTATGTATATGATATTGCATATTTGATAACGTAGAGATCAAGAATCAGGTAGAAGATAATTTGCAGTTTAAATATGTAAATCATAGGCAAATGCAGGAGGGATTTCCAGTTGCCCAGAAACCCCCCTTCATCACAGCCCGGCCAGCAGCCACTACATGCAATATAAAGGGCAGAATGGCTGGCGACAATCACCTTAAAATCAAACATTCAGAAACCTCCCTCCAGCATCCTGCATTTGCACCTGTAAATAGCAAAATGGAAATGTACAGTAAAGCATGTTTAGATGCTGAGGCATGCTGGAAATACAAGTTTTGTAAAAAGTCACAAAATTAAAGCTCTACTTTTATTTTAGATTATAATCATGTGTACGTTGTTGCTCTATGAAACTTTATGAAGCAAAGACTAGCACACCATACTGCTTGCATTTTTAATAAACAATTGCCTGTCACTTGAACAATTTAAATACAGTAGTTGACTTTTTAAATATTTCATTCTTTGAAAGCAATTAAGAATACAAAGCAGATGGTCCAGCATTGTAGATTTCCCTTTTCATATTGCTTAAGCACTAGAGATCAATAAGTCTAATATAAACAGATGATTTCCATAGCAGGGTTTATAATTAGCTGGCACCGAATGTGTTCAAACTCTAAAATAATTAGCAGAAGCATGTGGCACACCATTAAAACATTGTGGCTTGTCCGCATTTACATTTATAATTATTAAAGTTAATTATGATACTTGTGGTAAGATTCCAAGATCTCTGACAACTTACTTTACTGTTTTTTTTATTTAAAAAATGTTCATTTTAAATTCCATTGTCATTATTCTAAACAAAATGAAAGTGCATAGTACACTGAATTCTAAAGATTTCTCGGCAGAAAGTACTTCACTCACAACTTACTAATTACTTATTTCTTCTCTAAGTCTCCTTTCTGTCAGTCCATACTGTACTGTACATTGGTTGAATGTATTCTACCAAATCCAATAAAAAATACTTTTACTAACATACAAAGCCATTATTAAAGCTGCCTAAACATACTTTTCTACCATTGTCTCAAATATCTCCCAACTTGGGGGGTCATTCCGAGTTGATCGCTATCTGCATTTGTTCGCAGCGCAGCGATCAGGCTAAAAAACAGCAGTTATGCGCATGCGTATGTGGCGCAATGCGCACGCGTGACGTACAGGCACAACGAACGATGCAGTTTTGCACAGGGTCTAGCGATGCATTTCAGTCGCACTGGTTGCTGCAGAGTGATTGACATGAAGTGGGCGTTTCTGGGTGGCAACTGACCGTTTTCAGGGAGTGTTCAGAAAAACCCAGGGAAGTGCAGGCGAGGCTGGGCGAACGCTGGGCGGGTGTGTGACGTCAAATCCGGAACTGAATAGTCTGTAGTGATCGCAAGCGCTGAGCAGGTTTTGAGCTACTCTGATTCTACACAAAAAAAAATTTGCAGGCGCTCTGCGATAAAAACGTTCGCACTTCTGCTAAGCTAAAATATACTCCCAGTGGGCGGCGGCATAGCGTTTGCACGGCTGCTAAAAACTGCTAGCGAGCAATCAACTTGGAATGACCCCCTTGATCCCAAGATCTGCACCTCTTATACACACATTACTTGTTGTTCCTATTACCAAATGCATGATTTTTCATGCAGATTATAGCTAATTCCATTATCATCAGTGTTGGTACAAAGTTTCTAGGCACCTTTGGCAAAGCCCCTCTACCCCCAATACCCACAGGCGAAACTAGGGGGTGCACCGGACCTCCCATTAACCGGATTGCCATAAATTTAATGTTATTACTAGGGTTATTTTTCGCCCCAGTAAAGTTTGGGAGTGCGGGGGCAGGCATCAGTAAGCATACCACTAGCCTCTGCAGCCCCCCGCAGTGTATTGAGATGCGCTGGGGGCAGCGGAAGTGCTTTCGTCCTTAGCAGTGTGAAAATAAAAAACAACAAAAATGGCCTCCGCCAAGGAGGCAGCAGACATTTTAAGAGTTTTTTTTTACACTACTACGGACTGAAGCGCTTCCGCTGCCCCCAGCACATCTCAATCCACTGCAGGGGCGAGCGGTATGCTTATTGATGACCGCACCCACCCTCACCCCTGACAATGAGCAGGAGACCTGTGACAATGCAGATGAAGCCCCTGACAACGTGCATGAAACCATTGGCAATGAGCATGAGACCCTTGACAACTGGCTGGTAATTTAAAAGTAAATAGAAGCCTTACTGTGTGGCGTAATTTGTAAGGGGCATTATTGTGTGTGAGGCATAAAATGGTGTCAAGGCCATACCTGTGTGTGGCATAATATGTAATGGTCGTTACAGTGTGTGCCATAACAGATAATGGGTGTTATGGTGTGTAGCATAATGTGTAATAGACATTACGGTGTGTGGCATAATGGGTAATAGGCATTATGGTGTGTGGCATATTGTGCAATGGGAATTATAGTGTGTGGCATATTGTGTAATGGGCATTACGGTGTGTTGCATAATGTGTAATGGACATTACAGTGTGTTGCATAATGTGTAATGGGTATCACGGTGTGTGGCATAATGTGTAATGGGCATTACTATACGGAGGAAAAATGCCAAATAATGTAATCAGGATTTTTTTCTCCTGCTGTGGGCAATATCTGGGTATATGGGTTGCAAAACTGGGGTATAAGGTAGTCTTTTCCTGCAAGACCATGCCCCTTGCAGCAAAGTCATGCCCCTTACAGCACGGTCACACCCCTTTTGGGGGGGCAAAAGGTGCCCCCCACTGTAGCTCTTCCCACATTACCCACAGCTCCGCCCACCCCCAGGAGTTCCTGAACCCATTTTTCTATGAAAATAGCAGTGGGACCACCCATTACCAAATGTATAGTTTCGCCTATGCCAATACCCTCTTGATTATTTGCTCCTGGCTGTAGTATGACTACAGTCCAGATAAACTGAATTCATATACTGAACATTTGACCTTATTCAGTAAGGATTGCAATTTCTGCTAAGTAGCAGTTTCTGCAATCAAAAAGTTGCCGCCGAGAAATTGAAAAACGCCCATTTCAAAAACTGCGAATGCATTGCAATATGCGGGCTGATCGCAAAACCATATGCAATTACCTGAACATCGAAGATTTTCCCTATCTACGCAAGGCAAGGTCATCCACAATTATTGTGACACAAGAGGCTGAAAGTGATCATAGTGATGTCCGAGGCCTTCCTTAAAAAGGCCTGTGCATGCCTGCATTTTTTCAGACACACCCTGAAAATGTCAGGTTTCCGCCCAGCTTCCTGTCGGTCAAACAGCGGCTGAATTGTGGTCACAATTGGTGTCTCCTAAGTTTTCTTTATGAATAAAAAGCAAGTCCTATGTGTGGATGCTGTGTGGTTTTGAATAATTTTCCCACACAGTAGTTTTTCTACTCATCTGTGTACCTTTATCTTTGTACCTGACATGTCATTTTGTGACCAAATCAGGTGATTGCCTTTATTTTCATACGTTGTTTGGCATTTGTGCCTTATATGCTTACAAAATTTACCAATGTGGATATACAGTGATTATATTACAAACACATAGGTGACTTAAAAAGGTGAGCTCAATAATTGCGGTCATACCTCACTGGAGATGCCCAATCTCTTCTGACCTTGGAAGCTAAGCAGTGAAAGGCCGGGTTAGTAACAGGATGGGAGACCACCTCTGAACACCCTGGTACTGCAATAAATTGGCTCCCAAATAGACTGTCACCTAGACAAATGCCACAAGGTACTCGGTCTCATATGACCAATGATTTAAGTAAAAAGCAAGTCCTATGTGTGGATGCTGTGTGGTTTTGAATAATTTTTCCGCACAGTGGTTTTTTTACTCATCTGTGTACCTTTATCTGTGTGCCTGACGTATCACTTAGTGACTAAGTCAGGTGATTCGCATCTATTCTCATATGTTGTTTGGCATTTGTGCCATATATGTTTATAAAATTTACCAATGTGGATATACAGTGATTATATTACTAACACATAGGTGACTAAAAAAGGCGAGCTCAATAATTGCGGTCATACCTCACTGGAGATGCCCAATCTCTTCTGACCTTGGAAGCTAAGCAGTGAAAGGCCGGGTTAGTAACAGGATGGGAGACCACCTCTGAACACCCTGGTACTGCAATAAATTGGCTCCCAAATAGACTGTCACCTAGACAAATGCCACAAGGTACTCTATTCCATATGACCAATGATTTAATTCTCTGCAATCTAAATGATCCATAATGGATACATGCAGAATAAATGATGGTCACATTCTACATGAGAAATAATGTGCAATGTTGATTTACTTCTGGTACTACAGCTATTATTTTCCGGCAATTAGCAAATTGTGATATTGTGATCACTTATGATCAACACTTTACGCTTATATGTTCGCGAGGCTATTTCACTCAAATATTTCTACTCCTTAAATTCAACTTAAATATTTATCTAATAAAATTGATTTTACTAGTGATGTTATAATTTTAACCTCTGAATTAGAGTGCTCCCAAAAAAGAGTCTACTTTCCAATACTTCTCTGTTTGGCTTTTTCGGTGAATAAGGTACATTGTCAATACTCCACTGCTGCATGAGGCAAACGGGATTTCTAGAGGGCAATTTCAAATCTTACATTTCAGAAGTCATAAAAGCTTGCTGCAAAATTCAGCAATATAAACTTTTTTATGATGATTTGTCTGAGCCCTAGTCTATGTATTACACATTTAAAGGTATTGTGAAACTGGCTCAGTATACAGGATCTGCTTCATACATAAGTTGTGTCTATTATAAATCAGAGGGGGAAGGGGAATTACAGCATGAACATTTCCAGCAATCTGCGTGCTGGATACCAAATTTTCCCTAACATGTCCCTGGCCCACTAGCTTTTCCCCACATCACCCCATATTTTTAATTGCTTCTTCAACAGTGTTTTTAGCTGAAGTACACAGGAATATAAGCAGCAGCTACCTACGTTGTGTGCCACTGCAACAATCACATGACTCTGAGACTGAGAGTGGAAAATCAGCAGAAAAGCCTGTCTCTCATGATCTGGCAAGGGAATGTGACGTTCAGGGAAGATATGTTGTGGTGACTGAAACATTGGCCAGGGCAGTCATCTTTGAGACCTCATGCAATGTAGTGACTGTATTTTTGGGCAAAGTAGTGGGCTAAGAGACCTTGGGCAAAGTGATTATCCCAGTGCCTCATGATATAAGGCTGCCATCTTTGGAACCTAAAGACAGGACATTATCTCTAGAAATTTGGGACAAATTATACTCTGGAACCGTGGGAAAACTGTCAACTCTGAGACCTTGGTAAAAGCTGTCACCTCTGGAACTTTGGGACATGAAACTAACCTCTCTGGGACCTTTGAGCACACTGTTATCTCTGGGGCTTTGGGGCGATAGGCTGTCATGTCTGCAACCTTGAAGCTCTTGTAAGGTAGTCATCTCTGTACCCTCAGGCATGGCTGTGCTTGAGAATACAGGTTGGGCAGGCAAGGCTGTCATCTCTGAGATCTCAGGACATAAGACTCTCATCTCTAAGACCTTAGGACACAAGGAGGGCATCGACAAGACCTCAGGCAAGTCAGGATCCAAAGACTTGGGAAAGGCAGTCCATCTCTGAGAAAATATACAATGATAATGACATGTGTAAGGCAGTGACTGGAACCTTATACAAAGATAATCATTTCTGAGATCTTGGCAAAACTGGTTACTGAAACTTCAAATAAGGCAGCGCATGAGACCTAAGGCAAGATAGCTATTAGAACTTTGGGCAAAGCAGATGCTTGATCCTAAGTACAGGAGAGAGCATCTGGAACCCCAGGACGGGATCCAGTGATTGGGACCTCAGTATTGGAACTAGAATCTCAGGACAGGAGGCAGAGACTATCATGGGGTCTGCAGCTCAAAAGCTTGTACCACTGCCATGACAGACAAAGGAGGCTGTTTGATGACCAAACATGCATTCATGAATGCAACTGCATCTTGGAGTCACAATTTTGATTAATCCAGTATCTGTTCCTGCATGAGGCCTAAAATCATGAAACTGGCCAAATCACTTCCTCCAAGTAGATCAGCACGCTGCTGTAGAGAAACCCTCTGTGCTGCTGCTGTAAGAATTCTTTTGATTTTAGTGGCTACAGATTACTGTATACTTGTCCATTTCTCATCTGGAGACATTCAAACGAACTGAAGATGAAAAGTGATAAATATTTGCCTTGTCCACAGGAAAACACAATTTTTATGCAGTATTTAAAATGTAATTGGTTATTGTAGATCTCTATTAGGACCAGCGTCGGACTGGCTGACCGGGAAGCTGCTTCCGGTCCACTTATGCTGGGACAATGCTTACAACCACCTGGTCATTGATATCCACTACTTGCATCACAAAGTACTAAGCGGTGATAAGAGGGCCAAATGAAAAAGACAGCAAATATCCCTGTACATGTCACTTGTCCATATGTACTAAAAGGATTTTCTCTATCTTCTGCCAGCTAGCACTAAGAACAGGTTATAATACTGTCCTGCAATAGGCACCTGTTGCAGCAACATGTGACACAGCTGTTACTAATAGAGATGAGCGGGTTTGGTTTCCTGAGAACCGAACCACCCCGAACTTCACTACCCAAGCCCGGATCAGAGCCCAGCTCGGGTTTTCCTGCTTGACTCGGAAACCAGAACGAGGCAAAATGTCATCATCCCACTGTCGAATTCTCGCGGGTTTTGGATTCCATATAAGGAGCTGCACATCGCCGCCACTTTCACTGTAGTCCCAGAGAGTGTAACGAGAGGACATGTCTCTGTCCTCCGTGTCTGCACGGGAGGAATAGTGGGGTGGTGATTCCAGTGCTGTCTTGTGCTGCTCAGTCCAGTGTAGTGTCTTATGCTGCATCAGTCCAGTCACAGTGGTGGTGTCCTCTGCTGCCATATGTCCAGTGCTGCTGTATAAGTCCAGTGCAGTTGTGCTGTGATGTCCTGCATCAGTACAGTGGTAGTGTCTTGTGCTGCATCAGTCCAGTGGTGGTGTCCCTGTGCTGCTGTATAAATCCAGTGGTACTGCCGTATAAGTCCAGTGATACTGTCGTATATGTCCAGTGATACTGCCATATATGTCCAGCAGTACTGCCGTATAAATGCAGTGATACTGCCGTATATGTCCAGTGGTACTGCCATATAATTCCAGTGACACTGCCATATATATCCATTGGTACTGTCGTATAATTCCAGTGATACTGCCGTATATGTCCAGGGGTACTGTCGTATAATTCCAGTGATACTGCCGTATATGTCCAGTGGTTCTGCCATATAAATCCAGAGGTAGTGGCGTATAATTCCAGTGGTACTGCCATATAATTCCAGTGATACTGCTGTATAATTCCAGTAATACTGTTGTATATGTCCAGTGGTACTGCCATATAATTCCAGTGATACTGCCGTATAAATCCAGTGGTACTGGAGTATAAATCCAGTTGTACTGCCATATAATTCCAGTGATACTGCCTTATGAATCCAGTGCAGTGGTACTGCCAAATAAGTCCAGTGGTACTGCCATATAATTCCAGTGATACTGCCGTATAATTCCAATGGTACTGGTGTATAAGTCCAATGATACTGTCATATAAATCCAGTCCAGTGGTACCGCCGTATAAGTCCAGTGGTACTGCCGTATAATTCCAGTGATATTGCTGTATAATTTCAGTGGTTCTGGCGTATAAATCCAGTGATACTGTCGTATAAATCCAGTCCAGTGGTATTGCCATATAAATCCATTGGTACTGCCGTATAATTCCAGTGATACTGCCATATATATATGTCCAGTGGTACTGCCATATAATTCCAGTGATACTGCTATATAAATCCAGTTGTACTGCAGTATAATTCCAGTGATACTGCTGTATAATTCCAGTGGTACTGGCGTATAAATCCAGTGATACTGCCGTATGAATCCAGTCCAGTGGTACTGCCATATAAATCCAGTGGTACTGCCATATAATTCCAGTGATACTGCCATATAATTTCAGTGGTACTGGCGTATTAATCCAGTCCAGTGGTATTGCCGTATAAATCCTGTGATACTGCCATATAATTCCAGTGATACTGCCGTATAAATCCAGTCCAGTGGTACTGCTGTATAACTCCAGTGGTGCTGCTGTATAATTCCAGTGATACTGCCGTATAATTCCAGTGGTACTGGCGTATAAATCCAGTCCAGTGGTATTGCCGTATAATTCCAGTGATACTGCCGTATTATTCAAGTTGTACTGGCGTATAAGTCCAGTGAAACTGCCATATACATCCAGTGCAGTGGTACTGCCATATAAATTCAGTGGTACTGCCGTATAAGTCCAGTGGTACTGCCGTATATTTCCAGTGGAGCTGCCATATAAGTCCAGTGATACTGCCATATACTGTATATGTCTAGTGGTACTGCCATATAAATCCAGTGGTACTGGCGTATAAATCCAATGGTACTGCCGTATATGTCCAGTGATACTGCCATATAATTCCAGTGATACTGCCATATGAATCCAGTTCATTGGTACTGCTGTATAAGTCCAGTGGTACTGCCTTATAATTCCAGTGATACTGCTGTATAATTCCAGTTGTACTGGCTTATTAATCCAGTGGTACTGCCGTATAATTCCAGTGATACTGCCGTATAATTCCAGTGGTACTGCTGTATAATTCCAGTGGTATTGCCATATAAATCCAGTGGTACTGTCCTGTGCTCTATATTATTTACTCCATTTAAAGGGGTTATTAATATTTAATCCAAATAATTTTTACAGGGTTTACCCTGTGTGGTGTAGGGATACGCTGTCCTGTGCCGCATACTGTGTTATATAACTCCAGAAAAATAATGGCGAACAAAAATTTGGAGGATAAAATAGGGAAAGATCAAGAACCACTTCCTCCTGCTGCCACTAGTCATGACATAGATGTTAAAATGCCATCAACATCGTCTGCCAAGGCCGATGCCCAATGTGATTGTAGAGGGCATGTAAAATCCAAAAAGCCAAAGTTCAGTAAAAAGACCCAAAAAATAAATTTAAATGGTCTGAGGAGAAATGTAAACTTGCCATTATGCCATATGTCATTTATGACACGGAGTGGCAATAAATGGCTAAGGCCCTGGCCTATGTTCATGACTACTGGTTCAGCTTCACATGATGATGGAAGCCCTCATCCTCCCGCTAGAAAAATGACAAGAGTTAAGCTGGAAAAAGCGCAACAAAGAACTGTGCATTCTAAGATGGTATCACAAATCCCCAAGGAGAGTCCAAGTGTGTCTGTGGTTGTGATGCCTGACCTTCCCAACACTGGACAGGAAGAGGTGGCTCATTCCACCATTTGCATGCCCTCTGCAAGTGCTGGAAGTAGCACCCACAGTCCAGTTTCTGATATTCAAATTGAAGATGTCACTGTTGAAGTACACCAGGATGAGGATATGGGTGTTGCTGGCGCTGAGGAGGAAGTTGACAATGAGGATTCTGAAGGTGATGTGGTTTTTTAAATCAGGGGGAGACAGTTGTTGTCCGTGGGATGAATAAACCCATTGTGATGCCAGGGCAAAATACCAAAAAAGCTACCTCTTCGGCCACCTCAGGTGTCAAGCCATGTGTTGCCTTGTCAATCCGTAATAAGTAGGGGTAAGGACAATAACAACCTAGGAACATACTCCCTTATACGTCACCTGCTGTGCATTCATCAGAAGTCAGTGTCAAGTTCTGAAACTTTGGGTAGGAGCGCAAGCAGTCTACTGACACCTAAATCCTTTCTTCCTCTTGTACCCAAGCTCCTGCAAGCCACACCACCAACTCCCTCAACGTCAACTTCCTCCTCAGTCAGGAACGTCAGTAGTCCTGCAGGCCATGTCACTGGGAAGACTGAGGAGTCCACTCCTTACCGGGATTCCTCCAGAGGATCCTTGAGTGGTACGCCTACTGCTACTGTTGTTGCTGCTGGGAGCCGATCATGATCTTAGAGGGGAAGTCGGAAGACCACTTGTACTACTTCAAGTAAGCAATTGACTGTCCAACGGTGCTTTGCAAGGAAGATGAAATATGACAGCAGTCATCCTGTTGCAAAGCAGATAACTGAGGCCTTGACAGCTATGTTGGTGTTAGACGTGCATCCGGTATCCACCATTAGTTCAGTGGGACTTAGAGAATTGATGAAGGTAGTGTGTCCCCGGTACCAAATCCCATCTATATTCCACTTCACTAGGCAGGTGATACCGAGAATGTACAGAGACGTCAAAAAAATTGTACTCACTGTCCTAAAAAATGTAGTTGTACCCACTGTCCACTTAACTACGGACATGTTGACAAGTGGAACAGGGCAGACTAAGAACTGAATGACTGTGACAGCCCACTGGGTAGATGTATTGCCTCCCGCAGCAGCAACAACAGCAGCGGCACCAGTAGCAGCATCTCGCAAATGCCAACTCATTCCTAGGCAGGCTACGCTATGTATCACTGGTTTCCATAAGAGGCACACTGCTGACAACCTCTTACGGAAACTGAGGGACATCATCGCACAATGGCTTACCCCACTTAGACTCTCCTGGAAATTTGTGATATCGGACAATCCCACCAATATTGTACGTGCATTACATCTGGGCAAATCCCAGCACGTCCCATGTTGTGCACATACAATTAATTTGGTGGTGCAGAATTTTTGGAAAAATTAAAGGGTCATGCAGGAGATGCTGTTGGTGGTCCGAAAAATTAAGGCCACTTTCAACATTCAGCCACTGCGTGCCGAAGACTGGAGCACCAGCAAACACTCCTGAAACTGCCCTGCCATCACCTGCAGCAAGTGGTGGTAACGAGGTGGAATTCAACACTCTATATGCTTCAGGGGATGGAGGAGCAGCAAAAGGCCATTAAAGCCCATACATCCACATACGATATAGGCAAAGGAGGGGGAATTCACCTGACTCAACCACAGTGGAGAATGATTTTTGTCTTGTGCAAGGTTCTCCAACCCTTCAAACTTGCCACACGTGAAGTCAGTTCAGACACTGCCAGCTTGAGTCAGGTCATTCCCCTCATCAGTATTTTGCAGAAGCAGCTAGAGAAATTGAAGGAGGAGCTAAGATGGAGCGATTTCACAAAGTATGTGGGACTTGTGTATGGAGCCCTTTATTTGCTTTGTCAGGATTCAAGGGTGGTCAATCTGTTGAAATCAGAGCACTACATTTTGGCCACCGTGCTCGATCCTAGGTTTAAAGCCTACTTTGTATCTCTCTTTCCAGAAGACACAAGTCTGAAAAGGTTCAAAGACCTGCTGGTGAAAAAATTGTCAACTCAAGCGGAACGTTACCCATCAACAGCTCCTCCTTCATTTTCTCCTGCAACTGGGGCTGCAATGAAAAGGATAAGATTTCCTAGCCCACCCACTGGCGGTGATGCAGGGCAGTCAGGAGCGAGTGCTGACATCTGGTCTGGACTGAAGGACCTGCCAATGATTACTGACATATCTACTGTCACTGCATATGATTCTGTCACCATTGAAAGAATGGTGGACGATTATATGAGTGACAGCATCCAAGTAGGCATGTCAGACAGTCCGTATGTATACTGGCAGGAAAAAGAGGCAATTTGGATGCCCTTGCACAAACTGGCTTTATTTTACCTACATTGCCCCCCCTCCAGTGTGTACTCCGAAAGAGTGTTTAGTGCAGTCGGTAACCTTGTCAGCAATCAGCATAGGAGGTTACTTCCACAAAATGTGGAGAAGATGATTTTCATCAAAATTAATTATAAATTCCTCCGTGAAGACCTTTACCAACAATTGCCTCCAGAAAACACACAGGGACCTGTGATGGTGGATTCCAGTGGGGACGAATTAATACTCTGTGAGGAGTAGGATGTACACAGCGAAAGGGGTGAGGAATTGGATGATGAGGATGAGGTCAACATCTTGCCTCTGTAGAGCCAGTTTTTGCAAGGAGAGATTGATTGCTTCTTTTTTTGGTGGGGGCCCAAACAAACTAGTCTTTTCAGCCACAGTCATGTTGCAAATCTTGTCGCTGAAATGATTGATTTGTTAAAGTGTGCATGTCCTGTTTATACAACATAAGGGTGGGTGGGAGGCCCCAAGGACAATTCCATCTTGCACCTCTTTATCTTCTTTGCATCATGTGCTGTTTGGGGACTAGTTTTTTTAAAGTGCCATCCTGTCTGACACTGCCGTACAACTCCAGGGGTACTGCCGTATAAGTCCAGGGGTACTGCCGTATAAGTCCAGTCCAGTGGTGCTGTCTTGTGCTGCATCAGTCCAGTGGTGGTGTCTTGTGCTGCTATAAGTCCAGTGGTGGTGTCCTGTGCTGTATATTATTTACTCCAAATAAAAGGGTTACATACATTACTTATATTATTATCCAAATAATTTTTACAGGGTTTGCCCTGTGTGGTTTATGTGTAGGCTCACCTGTGCAGCATATTATTATTATTATAGCTCCAAATAAAAGGGTTATTATTATCCAAATTATTTTTACAGGCTTTGCCGTGTTTGTGTGTGTGTGTTGCTTAGGGGTACACTCTCCTGTGCCACCAATATTGTGCGTGTATTATATCTGGGCAAATTCCATCCCATCCCATGTTTTTTCTGCCGCACACTTGTGTTGCTTAGCTTAGTCATACAGCTACCTCATTGCACCTCTTTTACGTCTTTGCGTGATGTGCTGTTTGGGGCCTAGTTTTGTTAAGTACCATCCTGTCTGCCATTGCATTGCCACTCCTAGATGGGCCAGGTGTTTGTGCCGCACACTTGTGTCGCTTAGCTTAGCCATCCAGTGACCTCGGTGTAACCTTTTTGCCTAAAAACAATATTGTGAGGTGTTCAGAATAGTCTGTAAATGAGTGGAAATGAATGTTATTGAGGTTAATAATACCGTAGGATCAAAATTACCCCTAAATTCTGTGATTTTAGCTGTTTTTATGTTCTTTTCAAAAATCATCTAGATCCAAAACCAAAACACGAAAGGGTGGTTTTGGCAAAACCAATCCAGATCCAAAACACAAGCATGGAACCAGAACCAAACCCATAAACAGAAAACACAAAAAGTGCCACACATCTGTAGTTACTAAGAGAGGTCACTTACTGTCAGCTGTCTTCTCCAGCGCTGTCTTCGTTACCTGTAGCTGCCGTCATCTGCCTCTCCTCCCCGCTTGTTAATAAAGTTTAGACAAAAACTAAATTCCACTTCTAAAAGCTGCACGGGACAGGAGAGAGGTGAGTCCACAGTGCAGTCAGAACAAAATGTGTCTCTGCTGTCACCGCCCAGGGGATGATTTAATGTTCAGTCTCCTTGGTGGGACTATTTTTAATAAAAAGAGCGGTAGCCTGTTCCTGCTGTGCAGTGAAAGCAGGTGAAGCAGGAAATGCTTTTTCTCTACGTTAACTTTAAATGGAGTTTTAATCCATTTTTAATATCTACAGTATCTTCACTTTATATCTCTCCAAGCTTTGAGTCTCACCCATAATGCAAAGGAAAGTAACACTGGAAGGTGTGGGGTGTGGGAGGAATTGGCCACTTTTAAAGAAAGTAGGAATGAGTTTTTAAATGAAAATAATAGTTTCATTCATTCCTTAGAGAAATGAGGTGACCACAGTCTAACAGGTTTTTGAAGAATTATAAACACCAGTATAGGAAAATATTAAGAATAAAATACATAAAGCAAATGTTTTCGCCACTTTTAATTTGATCAATAAATCTTAATGATACACTGCAATTTATTGTGTCCCCAACCAATCAGAATAGCTTTTGCACTTTCCTCCAATCAAAGCAATGATGATATGTCATGGTTGGTTGTGGACAGGCCCCCTGAGTGGGTTAGTTTACTAAAGCATACCTTCCAACTGTCCCAATTTTCGTGGGACAGTCCCATTTTATGGGGGGACTGTCCCGCTGTCCCACCCGTGGTTTGCAGTGTGCCACGGTGGGGGGGCAGTTTGGGGGGTCCTGTCACTGGCGGGCACGTGCTACACGTGCAAAGGTGTCCCTCTTCATGAATTTCTGATGTTGGGAGGTATGCTAAAGTGTGAGGTTTTTTAGAAGATGAGATGTTGCCCATAGCAACCAATCATTTCTACCATGCCATTTCTAGGGCTGGGCCAGCCATGCATTCGGACAGCCATTGTGTGCCCAGTGCTGCAGTGTTCTATTAATATGTCCTCCTCAAAATGGCCGCCACCTGAGAGAAGACAGCTTTTAAGGATGCTAGATGGCTGTGGCCATTTTGGGAGGGATATTTAAGATGGAGTCCGGAGGGAAGTGGCAAAAACAGCACTGCAGCTTTGGCAGCAGAGGGAGCAGACTAGCAGGCCAGCAGCATGAAACAACACCTTAACAATGAGCCAATTTTAACAAATTTTTACCAATGCCAACTTTAACTAAGTGAGGCATGGTGTTAGGGACATTAATGTGTGGGACATTGGCCCTCATTCCGAGTTGATCACTCGCTGCCATTTTTCGCAGCGCAGCGTTCAGGTTACTACTGCGTATGCACCGCAATGCGCACGCGCGTCGTACAGGTACAAACAGCATCATTGCTGCGCAATGCTTCTAGCGACTAATCCATTCGCACAACCGACCTCAAGGAGATTGACAGGTAGAGGGCGATTATGGGTGTCAACTGACCTTTTTCTGGGAGTGGTATGGAAAACACAGGCATGTCCAGGCGTTTGCAGGGCGGGTGTCTGACGTCAATTCCGGGACCGGACAGGCTGAAGTGATCGCAAGGGCTAAGTCCAGAGCTACTCAGAAATTGCAAAAAACTTTTTTGTCCCACTCGGCTGCACAAGCGTTCGCACACTTGCAAAGCGACAATACACTCCCCTAGAGGCGGCGACTATCTGATCACTGCTCTGCAAAAAATAGCTAGCGAGCGATCAACTTGGAATGAGGGCCATAATACAGTGCAATGGAAATTAATGTGTGGGTCTTAATATGGTGCAAAGGGCATTACTGTGTGGGCATAATAATGTGTAAAGGCATTACTGTGTGGGGCATAATTTAGTGCTAGGGGTATTACTGTGTGGAGCATAATATGGTGCTAGGGGCATTATTGTTTGGGGCATAATATGGTGCGAGGTAGTATTTTCCTGCAAGACCACACCCATTTCAGCATGGCCATGCCCATTTTATTGTATTTGCACTGAGCGCCAACTTGGCTAGAAACAGTCCTGTTGGGGTCCCTCAATTTTCCCGGGCACATGTAGCAGCTCTCTGGAATGATAAATAAAAAATAGCAAGCTGCGCTAGTGATATGCAAAAAAAGCTGCTCAGTTTGATGAAATGATGTATGAAAATGATATTAACGAGCGCTGAAAATGAAAAAAAAATGTAAAGCACAAAAACAACATTTATATAAAAGAGATAATGTTTCTAAATTTGTTTAAAATAGGACGGGTGTCTTTTCAAGCAGGTAGAGGCATCGTGTTACCTGCTTGAAAAGACGGGATCCGGTCTGAAGATCGACAGTATCTAGGTCGACAATGTTTAGGTCGACCACTATAGGTCGACAGTCACTAGGTCGACATGGATGGAAGGTCGACAGGGTTTCTAGGTCGACATGTGCTAGGTCGACAGGTCTAAAGGTCGACATGAGTTTTTCACTGTATGTTAATACATCCCGTCCAGAGGGTGATGTGAGTAGGTTGGTGTTTCTGTGATGTTTGCTGGTACATTTTAATCTTTTGCTTGGGGTCATCTATCTGCACGATAACTCTCAATATTGGGGCAGATGTATATTAAGCCTGGAGAAGTGATAAAGCATTGATAAGTGGAAGGTGATACTGCCAATCATTTCGGGTTTGAAAAATGACAGGAGCTGATTGGCTGGTGTGTTATCACCTTCCACTTATCACTTCTTTATCACTGCTTTATCACTTCTCCAGGCTTAATACATCTGCCCCAAAGTTACTGATCCTCTTATACATAGTAACATAGTAACATAGTATCTAAGGTTGAAAAAAGACAATTGTCCATCGGGTTCAACCTATTTGTGGTCTCCTATGCACGATTATTTTGTATAAAATTTTGACTGAAGTTGCTGACTGCCATCCTGATTAACCCCTCTTTTTTATAATAACCATAGTGCGTGACTATGCCCCGTAACCCTGGATATCCTTATCCATTAGGAATTTATCTAACCCATTCTTAAAGGTGTTGACTGAGTTGGCCATTACAACTCCCTCAGGCAGGGAATTCCAAACACGTATCGTCCTTACCATAAAAAAGCCTTTACGCCATATTGTGTGGAATCTCCTCTCCTCTAACCTGAGTGAGTGTCCACGAGTTCTCTGTGTTGATCTAACCCAAAACAGGTCCTGCGCAAGATCTGTATATTGTCCCATTATATATTTGTAAATGTTGATCATGTCCCCTCTTAATCTCCTCTTTTCCAGTGTAAACATGCCTAGTCTTGCAAGCCTTTCGTCGTATTCCAGCATCTCCATACCCTTAATTAGTTTGGTCGCCCGCCTTGAACCTTTTCTAGCTCCAGGATATCCTTTTTGTAGTAAGGTGCCCAGAATTGTACACAGTATTCAAGGTGTGGCCTCACAAGTGATTTATATAACGGGAGTATAATACTCTCGTCCCTAGCATCAATTCCCCATTTTATGCATGCTAATATCTTATTAGCCTTCTTTGCTGCAGTCCTACTTTGGGTACTACTGCTTAGTTTGCTATCTATGAGGACACCTAAGTCCTTTTCCAGTACAGAATCCCCTAATTTTACCCCATTTAGTAGGTAGGTGTTATTTTTGTTCTTGTTACCACAGTGCATTACCTTACACTTGTCTGTATTGAAGCGCATTCTCCATTTCGCTGCCCAAGCTTCTAATTTAATCTAAGTCATTCTGAAGCGACTCAGCATCCCCCTCCGCATTAATAACTTTACACAATTTGGTATCATCTGCAAAAATTGACACCATGCTCTCTAGACCATCTGTTAGGTCGTTAATGAAAATATTGAACAATAGCGGTCCTAATACTGAGCCTTGCAGCACACCACTTAGCACTTCAGTCCAAGTTGAAAAAGATCCATTAACCACAACGCGCTGCTCCCTATTATCTAACCAGATTTTGACCCAAGTGCATATTGTGCTTCCTAGCCCTGATTCTTGTAGCTTGTAGATAAGTCTCATGTGTGGTACAGTATCGAACGCTTTGGCAAAATCTAAAAAGAATACATCAACCTCTTTACCCTGATCTAGGTTTGCGCTTACTGTTTCATAAAAGCCAAGTAAGTTGGTTTGACAGGATCTGTCCTTCATAAACCCATGTTGATTCCTTTTAATGACCTTATTGACTTCAAGTAACTTCTGAATACTATCTCTTAGAATACCTTCCAATACTTTCCCCACTATAGATGTAAGACTAACTGGTCTATAATTACCTGGTTCAGCTTTACTTCCCTTTTTGAATATAGGCACTACTTCCGCTATACACCAGTCTTTGGGAACCATACCTGATATTACTGAATCCTTAAAGATCAAAAATAGCGGTTTTGCAAGTTCAGAATGAAGCTCCATTAGAACCCTTGGGTGAATACCATCGGGACCTGGTGACTTATTAATCTTTAAATGTTTTAATCGGTCACAGACTACTTCCTCGCTTAAATAAGTACCTATCAGTGGGATATTCTCATTATTGAGATTATATGTTAGTCCCTGAATTGGGTCCTTTCTAGTAAATGCTGTTGAAAAAACTCATTTAGTGTGTCCGCTATGTCATTATCATTTTTGCTTAAGACTCCCAACTTGTCTTTTAAAGGGCCTATACTCTCCTTCTTTAATCTCTTGCTATTAATGTATTTAAAGAATTTTTTGGGATTCGCTTTGCTTTCCTTTGCTACTAGTTTTTCAGTTTCTACTTTAGCCGCTCTTATTTCCTTCTTGCTAATTTTGTTACATTCCTTATAGTGCTGAAATGACTCTGCTTCCCCGTCAGATTTGTATTTTTTAAATGCTCGCCTTTTCTTGCCCATAAGTTCCTTAATCTTTTTGTTAAGCCACATCGGTTTATGATTTTTATTCCTTTTTTTGCTGCTCATAGGAATAAATTTGAGTGTATTTTAGCTAGCAGGAATTTTAGTACCTCCCATTTCTCTGTAGTATTTTTTCCTAAAAACAAACCTTCCCATTCAATATCCCTGAAAAATACCCTCATCTTTTCAAAATTTGCTTTGCTAAAGTTTAGAGTCCTAGTTGAGCCAGTATAGGGCTGTTTATGGAAACTGATATTGAATGTGACCATATTGTGGTCGCTGTTTCCTATGGGTTCCCCTACTATAATACCTGATACCAAATCCCCATTGTTTGTTAATACCAGGTCTAAGATTGCATTGTACCTAGTTGGTTCCTCAATTAGTTGGACTAAGTAGTTATCATTAAGTGTGTTTAAAAACATATTGCCCCTAGCAGTATCACATGAATCGTTTTTCCAGTTTATCTCTGGATAGTTAAAATCTCCCATCACTACTATGTCTCCTACTCCTGCTGATCTTTCAATTTGCTTTAGTAACAATTCCTCATCAGATTCGTTGATACCAGGCGGCCTATAGCATACACCCAATACTAACTTTTTTATTCCTTTTTCCCCGCATGCAATTTCTACCCATAATGTCTCAACAGTTTCTACAGTCCCCTACTGAATATCTTCCCATATATCAGGTTTTAAAAACGGCTTTACGTAAAGACACACCCCTCCACCCTTTTTATTTAGTCTGTCTCTCCTAAACAGTGTATAGCCCTCTAGATTGACTGTCTAATCATGAGATTCGTCCCACCAAGTTTCAGTAATGCCTATAATATCATACTGTTTGCTTGCTGCAAGTATTTCTAGTTCACCCTTTTTATCAGTAATGCTTCTGGCGTTTACATACATACAACTAAGATAAGTATTTTCCCTTGCGTTAGGGACATCTTTCACCTTATGTAGCAATGATGACCTGTAATCGTCATTGGTTAGTGCTTTGGTAAAATCTCTTTTAGTACCCATGTTAGTAACCTTACCGCCTGCTCTTACCCTCCCCCCAACTTCTCCCTCATTTCGTTTACTACCGCCATCCCCACTATTCTCACTGCATGACCCGTAGTTTCTAGCTAAACCCTACCCCCAGGCTCCTAGTTTAAAATCTCCTCCAACCTTCTAACCATCCTTCCCCCCAGCACGGCTGCCCCCTCCTCAGTCAGGTGCAATCCGTCATGACAAAATATATGGCGCCTAACTGAGAATCAAAAGGATTATGATGTGATGTGCGGTCCTGCAGGTCGAATGTTGCATCCCGTGATCATACGTGCAGCCCATATTATCTGTCGTTACCATTTTTTATGCACATACGATGCATCGTTTGATGGATCATTCGATCAGCGTCATTTGTGTGGCATTTCCCTGGATACTCCCACCCGCCATTTTGAAGCACCGCTGATGGTAGGAGAGGAGCGCTGGATAGAGCACATGGTGTGAGAGGAGCACAGGACAGAGCACGCCACAGCATCTGGTATGTATTTGCTGTCCAACAATGCCCACTGTCCACTAATGGTTATTTATGCCTAGAGAGGTTTTTTATTTTGCCTGCAGACACTGATCAACTGTGTTTTAGTACTTACACACTGACCACCAATGTTTTATTATGTAGTACAACAACAGAGATGAAGTTTAGGCCGTGTTTCGTTGCCTCTGTAGTCGGCAAATGCAGAGTCTTGATGGTGAGCTGGCTGTAGAATGCTGTGTTTTTAAAAGAACTACAGTCAGAGGCACGGACGTTCTTCCCCACATCTACAAACAGAAACTCATAGTTGGCATTCACCACCACCATTAGAACCACGCTGAAGTACTCCTTGTAATTATAGTAGTACGACCCCGCCGTCGATAGCTCCTACGCAGTTAGAGTACTGCCAACAGCTGTCAAATTCATCACCAGTTACTATCCACTCCTCCATGCTTGTAGAGAACTGTAAAAGATAACAAAATAAATATATATATATATATATATATATATATATATATATATTAATGCTACTAAAGCAGGCCAGAGAGGCATTATTGAAGACACCGGACGAATATGACACATTTGGTTCCTATGTCAACACTGTGCAGAGAGACTTGAAAGCAGACCAAAAAATGTAATTTGAATGATTGATGTGCAATCTTATCTTCAAAGAGTTCAGCCATCTCATGACCTCTGAGATAAGCATAACATTCAGCCCCGCTGTTCCTCACTCAGCTCAATAGCTCCCGCTACCTACCTACTATTCCACCCAGACATACTTTGCACCAACATCTGACTACACCCCTCTTCTACCAATCAGCTCACACACACCCCTCCTACCAAATAACCTCCACACCCCTTTCCTACCAACCAGCTCCCACACCCCCTCCTACCAACCTGCTCCAACACCCACCTCCTCCTACCAACCTGCTCCAACAAGCACCTCCTCCCAGGGCCGGATTTACCACTGGGCAACCTAGGCACATGCCTAGGGCCCCAGGGAACCTGTAGCTGGGCCCCACAAAATCCAGCCCTTATCAGGGGTCCCTTGGGTATTGGAAACAGGGGAGGATCAAGGGCTCCCTGGTCTGTCGCAGTGAAAAGAGAGACAGCATGGTCAGGCCTGGCGGTGGAGGAGTCTGGGGATCATTGAGGGCTGAGCTGGGGGAACAGGAAAGCACTGGCACTCTCAGTCGCTGTCTCCTCTCTGCCCACCCCGGAAATGGAAGTCTCGGCCTCCAGGAACTCCCAGCCACTGCGGTTATGCACAGTGTAAGGGGCAGTGAAGAACTGCATGAAAACTACATCTCCCAGAATCCCAGTGAACAGCCCGCAATGACCAAGGATTCTGGGAGATGATGTCCAGTCAGTGCTGTGTAGAGCCTCAGTCAGTCTCATGGAGGTGCCAGAGCTGCTTGCCAGTGCCAACCAGGAAGAAAAGAGTCAGCAGAAGGAAATGGGGCATCTGTAACCAAGAGCCCTCAGATAGGAAGCATCCTCGGGATTGTAAGTGGTCGGGATGCAGGTGGAGGTATTGTGACCGGCAGTCTCCTGACCGCCGGTCACATAACTACATCCCGCCTGCTGCATGGTGGTATTGCACGCAATGAGTGCACATTGTGTGCATAGTGTGTGTCTAAAAAAAACATATCTTGTGTCCAGGACTGCCAGGTAGCTCTCGGGGGAGCTCAAGGGAAATCGTGATCAGATGCTAGTCGTCCTAACGTATGGCAGGCAACAGATAGCTCAATAGAAAGATAGAAAGATAGATAGATAGATAGATAGATAGATAGATAGATAGATAGATAGATAGATAGATAGATAGATAGATAGATAGGTTTAGTTAGAGAATGTGCATTGATTATATATGTTTTGCTATATACAGACCATATCATATGGAAGATTTTTTTTTTCAAAACTAATTATCATATCTCACAGTCTGACTTCAATCAACAACAAAGCAAATGCTAGATTGCAGCAATTCCAGGGACATTGTATGAGGCCACTCATACAACATGTGCTTCATAAAAGAATCAATTACATATTTAACTCTTATGATTGTGGCAACTGTTCACTGCAAATTCCATTTTCATTTGTAAAAATATATAATATAGCACAAAAAATATTATGCATATACAGATGGGTAGACGTAGAACTATCCTCAAATCATGCCAAATAGACCAGTTTGTTGTTCCACAGCCTGTGCGACTTAGCCATACCAATCGACTTTTTCTTAAAGTGAATGCTACTCCTAAGTAGTTAGTACACTGCTATCAAACTAAGAAACAAAATTCAGGAAAATTAAGATAATCTGGGTAAAAAGCAGAGGCTTGATGGGGGCTATTGGCGCCAAGGGTACTATGGAAAATGGTGCCCCACACACACACACACACACACACACACACACACACACGGGGCATGGCTGACTGGGGAGGAGGAGTTGTTTCCTGGCATGCCCTCTCTGTTGTTATTCTCCCACCTGCGGACCTCAGTTTACCCCCGGACGGCTCTCTGTCTTCCCCCTCTGCCCTCGCACTGTCCTGGTGCCCTGTCCTCATTACGTCACTGGTAAAAAGAAAAAAGAGAGAGGTCCTATTCGAGTAACTCATTCCATGCATCATTATGCTTCACCTGCTACTCTATACCAGTTCCTTTGCAGCAAAAAATACTAATCCTAATTACTAAGTACAATACTTACTACCAGGGCTGGATTAAGCCTTGGGGGTGCCTGGGGCACATTAAACAGGGGGGCCCAGTGGAGGGGGGTGTATATTAGATTGTGCATGCCTCCCAACATGACCCATTGCAGGAAGGACAAAAAGCTCTCTACCTAGACTTCCCTCTTAATATATGATTGGTGTTACCTGTGTGAACTATTTAATTGATACGAAAGGTGTTTTCAACAGAGGTGATTGCAATCATAATTTAAGACGGAAGTCCAGGTAGAGAGCATTTTGTTCCTCCTGGAATGGGTCATGGCAGGAGGTATGGATTCCCCTTTATTTAACATTAAGGGGAATACATTATTCCATATACTGTAATACGTTTCAAAACTCTGCAAGTTGCTTATATAATCCTATCCAAAATGAGTTACGCATCTTAAGATGGGATGCAGTTAATATCCCACAGAACGGGATCCCGGCGATTGACATACTGACGCCGGAATCCCGAGGGACTCCAAATCCCGGCATCTAAATCCTGATGGAGGTCGGGATCCCGGCGTCAAAATACAGACAGTAGGAATCCTGATTGTTCTTCCAGCAGGACGCGCTTCGCGGGAAGAAGGTTAGGCATTAGAAGAGGGGTTGGTTTAGGGTGGAGGGATGGGAAAAGTATGCTTAGGTACTGGTGAGGGAGGGTTAGGTTTAGGCACTTAGAAGGGAGGCTAGGCTTAGGAACCAAGCAGGGAGAGTTAGGTTTAGGCAGCGGAGAAAGGAAGGTTAGGGTTAGGCACCACCGGGGAGGGTTAGAGTTAGGCACCACGGGGGAGGATTAGGTTAAGGCATGGTTAGTGGTAGGGTAGGGTAGGGTTAGGGTACTTTCCACTGAGTTGTTGGGATTCTGATGGTTGGAATTCCGGTGTCGTTATTCTGACCGCCGGCGTCCCGTCCATCAGGATATCATACTGAACCCCTAAAGAGACATCACTAGTATCCAAATAGAATCTCTTTTTCACAGCAGGGATACCTGTTGTATGTATTGCAAATATAAGTTCTAATATTGCTAGTCACCAAATATATATATTTTGGAGAAACACATTGTTATAGAGAATTTTATATACAGTGGCTTGCAAAAGTATTCAACACCCTAAAAAGTAAACAGATTTGTCTGTATTATGAATGACACACATATTGTTACAGACAATCATTTTATTGGGAATCTGTGGGCTCTTAAAGTAAAATTTCAAACTCATCATTCATTAATTGCAGTTTAAAAAAATCTGAAAAATTATGTTTGCATAAGTATTCAACCCCATTCCAACTAGTACTTGGTAGAACCACATTTTGTTTCAATAACAGATTTAAATCTGTGTTAGTAAGTTTCTACCACTACATATATACACTGTTCGAAATACATTTTTGCCCACTTGTCCTTGCAGGTTTGCTTCAGGTTGTTCAGGTTGGTTGGTTGGATGATGCTTGTTAAATAATTCCACAGATTCTCAATTTGATTGAGATATGAATTGTGACTTAGACATTGCAGGCCATTCATCTTTTCATTATTCAGCCACATCAGTGTTGCTTTGGCCTAGTACATTATCCTGCTGAAGGGTGAACTTTCTCCCAAACTTTCTAATGGACTGAAGTAGGTAGTTTTGCAGTATCTTCCCGTATTTTGAACCATTCATCAGTCCTTCAATTTAAACAAGAAACCTAATCATTGAGGAAAAGCATCCCCACAACATGATGCTGCCACACTCTTACTGCACTGTTGGGAAGGTGTTTGCTGAAGAATGGGCAGTGTTAGGTTTGGGCCATCCATAGCATTTTGAATTGGGGCTAAAAAGCTTTATTTTTGTCTAATTGGACCAGAAAATATTTTCCTACATTTTAGGTGGGTGCTTTTTGGCAAACTCCACATGTGCTTTGATGTCATATTTCCTCCTGTAATGGCTACTTTCTAACTACCCTGTCATACGTGCCAGTTATATCCAGATCTCTTTATATAGATGACTGTGCACTTTCACTCTAGTCTCAGCCACTGAACACCGTTGTTCAAAGCCTTTTCTTAACTTGTGCATGTCTATAAATGTATCTTTAATTTCCTTAGAATACTTTTTGGTCTTCATTTTCAAAGCTTTCCTTCATATTCACAGTATGACAAATGTTGACCTCATTTAATGATTCACAAGTAGATGCTAATGGAAAGCCAATTGTGAGGGAAAATTTCTTTAATCTGTGTAAACCTGGAGCTTCTGCAGCTCAGAGGTTGAAAACTAGTGTGAGCTTCAGTCTGTATATTTAAAAAAATCAATAGATAATTATTTAATTAATTAATTAATTATGATATTTAAAAAAAATAACTTTAAGTGCCTACTGGTTTGCAATCAAAAATACTGTCTGCCACAATCTGTGTAATTTGTAATACAGCCAAATCTGTTAACTTTTTAGGGGCTTGAATAATTTTGCAAGCCATGCTATTTAATGCAGTAATAAGAAATATGATACTGTATATGTGGGTGTGTAGGTCTGCATAGAGGTATATCACCCTAGAGAATAACTTACATTTGTAATACTTTATCTTTCTAGTGTCCATTTCCTAATACTAATGATTTATTAGAATTTATTTTTCAGTTTACATTTATTTATAATGAAAACATGAAAACATGAAATTTCCAGATTAGACTCAAACACCAATTGTAGAAGCCTTACCTGGATTCCAAAGGCAAGATCAAGGTTTGCAATGAATTCCAAAGACGGCTTTGAAATTCGACACTAAAAAGATCTGACATTCTTCTATCTGAAACCATTAGAAAACCTGTTTGTACAGAGAAAGCTCAGCTGGCCTTATGCCAAAGCAAGAGATCGGACAATGTTTGAAAGCAACTGCAATCTGAAAATGAAAAAAAAAATGTACAGATTGAACATACAACAATAAACATTTTCTTTATCAAGTGCAGTAATGTTAATCTTCTTGTTTGTTGAATTTATACATGCACTATCAGTATTCCACTCTGTGCTAAATTTCCACCTTGATCCTTTCATGTTAATTATTCAAAGGTAGTAACAATGAATACAATATAACCACAAAACAATCAAGCCAAGGATACCAAGGGTTATTATATAAATGCGCACTGCAAAAGCTTGAATAATTCTTGAATTAATGGGGAAGCATAAAAACTACCATAGCAATAGTAAAAGCACAAAAAAAAACCTGTATGGTTATCGGAAAAATGTGAAGAATCAAAATAGAAATCAGGTTCGGTGTGCGACAATGCACATTAAATATGCTGTGTGCTAGTTTATCAGCAGAGAGAAGATAAAAATGAGGATTGAAAGGGCCGGCTTTCAAAGGTGTTCATACCTCGGATCTGTTCAGATATACATCCCCTGACAGCGGCAGAATGAAGTCTGGCAATCTTTGACCTTCAACAGCATTAAAGAAAAAAAAATGATGTGAAGAAATTCAAATTGTAATAAATTTAAGTTAAAAAAAAGTCAATTTATGCTACAGGTTTGAAACATATTACTTTTAATATGCCAGCAGTGTACCTTAGGCCTATAATGTTATGTAAAAGAAAAATAACCTTCTGTGACAGTTTAACACTGATGGATGTGTCTGCCAAATGCAAAGAGATAAATAAGCAGGTGATGAATAAACAGCACTTCAAGTAAAGACATTACACTGCATGCTAAAAATGATGCCAGGCACCTAGGAACTGTGGGTGGCCGAAGGTTAGCCATTTCATGCCCACTCTGTAAAGCAGACTTAATCGCTTTCAATATTTTCTGTTAAAAAGGACGCTTAATGAGCCAATTTCACAAGCCCAGAGAAACTGATTATTATCTCCGAGTTCCAACAGAGTTGGTTGTTTTCCAAGAGCTAGTTTTTAGTTGACGGGATAAAATCGTCTAAAGCAAATATTTGTGGGAAAATGAAAACTGCACACTAGATGGCAGTATTGATCTTTTCTGATGGAAAATATGATATTTTTTTTAAGTGTCAGTAAGAGTTGTATATACTGTACATGGTCTGTAAATAAGGGCTTCTGTAAGGATTTAAAAGTAGTTAGCTCTGTGAAAGTAAAGGTGGTGAGTATGTGAGCTTGAGATAGACAGATATATTAGATAGATAGATAGATAGATAGATAGATAGATAGATAGATAGATAGATAGATAGATAGATACCGAAAATGGTTCCTGATATAATAAAACTATGAGTTGCAGTTTAAATAGTAACAAAGATAAGAGAAAGAACAGTGCGTCAGCTAGATATCTACATAATATACCATGGGTTTGGTCAAAAGAAAGATGTATGATACTGAGATGTACAGGAAGTTCTGTTTTCTGACATGCAATTCACAATCACTTATCACTGTTCCAGACAAAAAACAATGACAAAAATATTTTTTAAGTGTATAAAATACAATGTAATTGTGGTCAAATATTTTTATTATTTTTCTGACTAGTGTTAAAAAATATTTTAGATATTCTGTTTCTAATTTCAGATTTTTAGATTGTTTTTTTTTTGCAATGTACACATGTTTTTCAAGGCAACATTTCAAGGTAATTTGCTAGTTATGATTCAGCAAAGATTTTAAGACATAATTTAGTTAATTCACTTACAGTATTTCTGTGAAAACAGAGAAGCAGAATTTTATAGCAGAAAAAACATCCTCAATTTAGTGTTCTCATTTTAAAACTTTGAATTATTTGTTGCTTTTGCAAACTTTTGTTTCAATATTTGTTGAGGGAAAAAGG
Organism: Pseudophryne corroboree; assembly: GCF_028390025.1. NCBI lineage: Eukaryota > Metazoa > Chordata > Amphibia > Anura > Myobatrachidae > Pseudophryne > Pseudophryne corroboree. The sequence continues at coordinate 764,405,747 of NC_086447.1, forward strand.
GTTAACAAATCCTTATGTTTATTTAACAACAGCCTGAGGAAGCAGACATGAAGTCCATGAAACGCGTACAAAAGGTGATTTGCTAGTAATGATTCAACACAATTAAAATATTTTGATACATAAAACAATTGAATCACTTACAATATTCCTGTAAAAACACAGAAGCAGAATTCGATAGCAGAAACAAAACTTATTCATTAATATAGTGTGCTCATTCTGATGCCTAGGATTATTTGTTGCTTTTTTAAACTTTTGTTTACATATTTGGTGAGGGAAAAATGGGTTAAGTAACAAAGCCTTATGTTTATTTAAGAACAGTCTGAGGAAACAGATGTGAAGACCACGAAACGCGTGCTGTAGCTATAGTAGGCTATTTGACTTTTAAGCATTTTACGCTTATTTAAGGAACACTTCTTACGTTGTTTTCTTCATCATGCAGTATCTTATGCATTTTTATATTGAATGTGCAGTGTATCAGCACTTGTTGGATGGGTTAACATTGGGAATTAAGTGATATTATAATTTTATATATTTTCTGTATATATTTTTAAATAATAAAGCATGCACTTATTCATTTGGTACGTTTGCAAGTTTTGTCTTATCCTGTAATTAAGAGGAGCCTATTATATTGATCCTGTTATATTATTTCATTTCTATCAATATCACTACCTACTGTTAATATTAGAGGGTTATGTCTACCAACCATACCATCAAACTGATAAATGTAGGGTTCAAAATAAATGTCCTAAGTTTACTTTAACCACCACAATGTGAATGAAACAAGACCTTTTTATTGAAAAGCCACCACATCGAAACTAGTGTACACAATTATTTTCAATTTCTTCATTTTAAATTCAAATCCAAATTATCCAGAAATTTCCACATATTAAAATGTTGTAAAAAAATTGATGCAGCCAATTTATTATTCAGACTAACAATACAATCACAAAAGCACAATTCAATTATCCATGGCTTGTGACTGATCTCCCATGTACTGTATAGCACTCACAGCTATTCAATTATACACATATGATAAACATAGTAACATGGTTACTATGGTTGAAAAAGATCATTTGTTCATCGAGTTCAACCTGTTAGTGCTCTCCTACATTGCAATATTTATAAAACTAAATGTAACTGTGGTAAATGTTTAGCCGTAATATTCATTCCATATTTTTTTTGTATTTTTTTTTTTATGCTCTAGTGCATGATTTACCCACCATAACCCTGTATATCATTATCCATTAGGAATTTATTTAGCCCATTCTTAAAAGCAATGACTGAGTCTGCCATTACTACTCTCTCAGGCAGGGAATTCTAAATACGTATTGTCCTAACTGTGAAACCTGCGAGCAGACCCAAAAGTGGTACTGTAGTTATTATTATTATTATTATTATTATTATTATTATTATTATTATCAGTTATTTATATAGCACACACATTCCGCAGCACTTTGCCGAGAATATTTGGCCATTCACATCAATCCCTGCCCCAGTGGAACTTGCAATCTATATCCCTACCACATGTACTGTACATGCACACACATTCATGCAAGGGTTAATTTTGTTGGGAGCCAAGTAACCTACCAGTATATTTTTGGGTTGTGGGAGGAAACCCACGCAAGCACAAGGGGAATATACAAACTCCACACAGGGCCATAGCAGGAATTGAACCCATAATCTCAGTGCTGTGAGGCAGTAATGCTAATGATTACACCATCCATGCCAATACTTATTTTCTAGCCACACATTCATCTTATTAAATCTTCCCCAAGTATGTTTTCTTATAGTTACTAGGAGATGCTATGCTAAATAAACAAAATACAGTAATGCCATACTCTACGCATATACAGCAGCATTTTTAAATGCGTTCAATAGATTTTAGGCATTGTACTTTAAGTTATGGATAGCAGACATTGGGGCAGATTTATTAACCTGGAGAAGGCATAAGGAAGTGATAAACCAGTGGTAAGTGCAAGGTGATAAACGCACCAGACAATCAGCTCCAATATGTAAATTAACAGTTAGGAGCAGATTGGCTGGTGCATTTATCACCTTGCACTTATCACTGGTTTTTCACTTACTTATGCCGTCTCCAGGTTAATATATCTGCCCCAATGTCTGGAAAGAACCAATAATTTCATATATTATATACATGCATGAACACAGTGTCCAAATTATTTAAATATGGTAAGAGTTTCAACATTAATACTCCTATGTAAGTTATTCTCTGGTCTTAAATTACAAGGTCATGCCTCCACCTATATTAAAATATTTAGTACAAATTGATGATAAGCTCAAATTCTCCGATACTGGTTAGCACATGTATAGACACACGTTTACACCATTACTGTACCCTACAGATAGCGAGTGCCATCAAAAGCAAAGTCATTCTAGAATAGCAAACAGTACATAAATTTAATCTGTTGAACTATTATCATCTATTCTTCTAATAATCTTGCATTGAAAGTTTTGCATTGCTGTGCTGCCTCCTTGAATGTGAAGACATAAATAAAGGGGTTTACACAACAAACTTGACGAATATTACCAGGTTTCAAAGCTATCTCATCAAGATGTGGCAGGATGTATATAGTAGATCTGCAGCTATCTATTTACTGTATGGGAATTTGTTAAACATGTTATTATTACTTATTTATTATTTATTTATTTATAACCAGTTATTTATATAGCACACAATTAATCCGCAGCTCTTTACAGATAATATTTGGCCTTTCACATCAGTCCCTTCATCAGTGGATCTTACAATCTATATTCCCTACCACATGTACATACATTTACACTAGGTTTAATTTTGTTGGGATCCAATTAACCAACCAGTATATTTTTGGGGATTGTGGGAGGAAACCAGAGTACCCAGAGGAAACCCACGCAAGTACGGTAGAATATACAAACTCAACACAGTTAGGGACATGGTGGGAATTGAACCCATGACCTTACTGCACTGTACATCCTTCCACTCAAGCATTCAAGACTTCTTACATGCTACTTTACTCCACTAGAACTTACTCTCTTGTCCTATCAGAATGTCTACCAGCCAGCAAGATTACTGACACCTGATCATTAAAGCCTACCAACACCCCCTCAAACTGTTAAATAACTTCCACTGTCCTCATATCTTAACAGTTCACCCCCAACTCTTTAGACTGTAAGCTCTAACCATTGCAGTACTGTAGTTTTAAACTTGCAAAAACACTCTACACTGCTACCGGCTTAAAGAAAAGGCAGCAATTTTTTAAAATAGCTTGTTTCTGATTGACTCATTTTCAAGCAATAAAAATACATGCAACTTCTACTTTGCCATGAGGCTGCCTACTGCATTATTTTAGTCATAGGGGTAATAGGACTTAATGAATGATGAAAGAGAAGGGAACAAAGAGGGCAAAGTAGTGGAATGTTGTAAGTTGATTATTGATTAATGATTGATTTGTCTGGTGGCTATGTTTTGTCTCCCACATTTTGGGCCTGATTCAGAGGTGGACATAGATGTGGATGAGTCTTTTATTGGTTGCCTGTTTGCGACTTTATGCAAATGTTTCTACATCAGTTCATATGAATTTTCACGTAGCTGCTATTATACCACCTGGTGAATTTTTAGGTGCCAACATCAGTCACGATGTCATGCCTCAATGTCAAATCTCTAACCTCCAGTGGAGAGCCTGGTCTCATCCCTCCCCCACAATGGCCACGACACACTTCCATTTTGGGTAACAGAGGCCATCACCACCACCCCCACCGCTCAAACATCAGTACTTTGCGGCATGTGCCACTACTCTTCTGTTACACATCTGAATTAGGCTCATGGTGCTGGAGCTTTAGACTTTATGCCTATTTAACAAACACTTTGGGCTCACCTCCTAACCACAGTAGGTGTAGTGTGTTAAAGGTCCTACTTCCTAATACCCTCTATACGCTGGTATGACTCACTAGTGCCCTATATATTCAGTAATTTAGGTCATGTGAAGGCTTGGCAATCCTTAATGTGCAAATGCCAGCTAGACCTATGGACTGCTTAATCACTGGCAGGTAGTGGTGGGAGTAAGGACAAAGCATACCCATACAATCTGATAAGAGAGCACAAAGCCCAGAAAATTGGGGGAACCAGGAAACTGAGGGGCTATAATGTGCTCATAGGGTATCCTCAGTGGCCTTGTGTGCACTTAAATGTACTTGAAAGCCCAAGGCCTCCTACCTACAGTACTTCATTGGAAGCGGCAACAGAGAGGAATTCATCTAGCTCTTTTCTTTAAACCAGTGTTACTGCACCAGTTGATATCAGTGTCTTCTGTCAATTTCTCCTCCTTTGAATCAGCTTGTTCAAGTTCTTCTACTGTATCTTCTTCAGCATCATTCTCAACCTTTTGCCTTCTGTGATGCCTTTGACCTTGATTGAGCATCACTCTCCATCATCCACAGGAATTTGACCCTTATGATGCTCTTGTGATGCTTGTGGCAGAGTTAAATATGACTGCTGAGTGGTCACAGGGTCACAATAGTTGTTCTGGATTTAAAAGGCAGACAGCAAGCTCTGATTGGCTTGTTGCCTTGGTATCCCATTGGATAAGCCTGAATACTTGTAGACTTAGGATTTTCAATACTACAGGGGCAAAGTGGTTTTAACTACAGGAGCCTCCACAGTGATCTCAGCATAGGTGTGTGTGTGTGTGTGTGTGTGTGTGTGTGTGTGTGTGTGTGTGTGTGTGTGTGTGTGTATAAGATTCTTAGATATAAAAGGTGAATGAATAATTACAGTGATTTCCTTTGTCAATACTTTTACACTGTTGGTTTATTCTTTAGTATAGATGGCTATTCTATACAAGACAGCTGCATTCAGTACACCTGATAAGAGCAAAGGTCTCCATATTATAAATATGAGGACCTAAGTTGTAAGTACTACAAATTGGCAGATAATTCCCCAAAAAATGTGCTCCATCACAAAGTAGGCAATATCATTGCTAATGAGTCTTCTTCTCTTTATCATCATTTTAAGTTATATTGTCCTCAAAAATAAAGTATTATTTACATATTAATGTAGAAGTAGATGCACGTGAAATGCAGCAGATCTGCCCAATATTTCCAAATGATCCATTGTGTCTCCATTGCCCTAGCTGTTATGCAAAGAAAGAATGTCCCCTATCAATAAATAGTGCACCATTATCTAATTAACAGTGGTAAGAAAATAAACATGAAAAGTACATATTTTGTGTAGCACTTTTTTGGGAAATTTAACCAATGAAAAAGATGTCAAAACATTAAGCATGGTTATATGATGTTATATGAAGTTAAATAATGATTGTTTAGGCCCCATCTGGCAGTTGTGGAGTTTTTATATCGTAACATAGCCACACACTGAATCAGGAAAGGCCAAGATTAGGACCTTAACCATTATTGTGACCAATTTTTTACAAAACTACCTATGGCTCCCAAAGAGTAGTCTACACAGTATCTGGACTCTAGTTTGACACTAAAAAGGTCTACAGTCAATAGGTCTACCACTAATGGTAGACAAGTATTAGGTCAACAAGGTCAAAAGGTCGACATGGTCAAAAGGTCGACATGACAATGGTTGACACATATTGTAGCCAAGTTTTTTCTTTTTTTCCAACTTTCTCATACTTTACCATTCACGTGGACTACGATTGGCAATAGTTACCTGCCCGAAGCATGCAAGGGTACATGGTTCACTAATGGGGCTTGTTTGTGGCAGAAAAGTAACAAAACACCCCCAAAAAATGGTGTCTACCTTTTTTTGTGTCGACCATTTACATGTCGACCTTTTGACCCTGGCAAACTTTTTTTTTCCAAACATATTTTATTGGCGAACTGCACATGCAAGTACGAAGGCCAAATAACAGGGTAAGAGCTGGAAAATCAGTGAGAAAACACATTGTTACAAGCAATATAGCAAATGTATAAGAAAACACAGGCATCACAGATTAAGATATACACCAAATAGAGAGTATACTTCCAGCAATGGAGGACACAATGAACATACAATGAACATATAGGCGGGGTGAAACATAGCATGTTTAGAACGGAGGATGACCAGTTGTAAGTACTACAAGATTATACCATGAGGTCAGAGACACTGCTGTCCGCAGCATATTACGGAGGGATGGAGACAAGGATTTGACATGGGGCAGCCATACATCAAATACATTTTTTACCTTTTGTTCCTTATTGAGGGACATCTCTACCCAGTCCATGTGGAATAAATAGGAGATTGGGGCAGTAATAGCGATAATGTCAGGGTATCAGAGGAGATCCACTGAGACAATATGGTTTTCTGCATTGCTGCCGCAATTTTAATCAACAATAATTGTTGACCAACATGTGGCCTGGTTGGTACTGGAGCCGTATATATGTCCCAGAGGGCCCATTCTGGTGTAAGAGTGATGGTAATATCATAGGCATCTTTTATGTACTTACATACTGTCAACCAAAATTTATTAACCTCAGGACAGCTCCACATATAATGAAATAGATCAGCATCAGGAGCTGTGCACTTAAAACATCATGAGTCAGTAGAAGCGCCCATCAGCATTCTCAATTTCGGAGAGTAATAAGCTCTGTGCAGCAGTTCTGTCGAACTTTTGACCCTGCTGACCTTTTGCCCCTGTCAACCAAATTCATGTCTACCACTAGTGGTAGACCTATTCACTGTAGACCTTTATAGGGTAGATGTAATAATCCACACCTTGTCTACATATATTTAGCCCTTATTGCCTCTGGGATATAAGCAGTTAAAGCCCATAGCATTAGGTTTGTGGCAATTTTGTTTAAGGTGGCATGGCACTACATGGGTACTAGATCTGAATGGCAGAGTAAGAGTCCTTGACCAGAGGTCTGATATAACCTGCGGGATGTAATGGAGTCTAAGACCGCCGGAGGTGCGGGATGCCGGGCGATCTCAAATGTTTTTTTTATAGGGGCAACCACTTACATACAAAACCATGCCCTGCAAGTGATTGCCCCTTTAGAAACATCCAAGATCAGCCAGCATCCCACACCTCCGGCAATCTCGGACACCATTGCATCCTGACGCATATTTCCTAAACTATTACTGCAGTGGAGCCTCATATTACATCTAACATCCAAAATACTGAAACTGATCACCTCATCATAAGTCTTACTGTGATTTTGGACTGAGATGTGCTAACATTGAACATCACCCCTGAGTACCATATCATAATACTGAACATATGATTTTAAATTGCATCTCAGAGCAGAGAAAACCTTGTAAAATTAGTGCTTGGCATGGCTTTGAAGTGGGTGTTTTTAAGTATTAACAGATACAATAACCCTGCAGAACAATGCGATACAATATCTTTTTTTTTATTTGTGAATGTTGTCCTGGTCTTAAAAAGCAACAATTGAATGAAAATTTGATTAACTTGATAAGCAAACTGCATTATGAACACAAAAAAAATTCAAAGTGCCTTTCATGGACGTGATTCTTTTTTAATAAAACCAGCGCTGTTCTATACGATCACATCAAACTAAGGCAATCATTTATTAAGCTCATTATAAAATGAAATTAACACATTGCCATTTTTCCACTTTACAAGATAAATTGAAAGGCTTAATGTGAATAGGAACGGAATCACTGTTAGAGTGCACAACAGTTTAAATAGTTCATATAATCTATGATCACTTATTGGAATCTATTTTTTCATGTTGAAAGCAATATTGAAAAAGTACAGTATAGTGGTAAAAAAAAAGTATACTGTATGTTTAAAATAAAAATGCAAAGTCAAAATTGACACTTGTCAGTACCATAAGGGATTGAAATAATATGGCAAATGCAAACAAAAATATGATTAAATAGTAAATGGTATAAGCCAAATTATTAATATGACAGTAAACAGTATTAACATAACAATAACATTATATACAATATGCAGGGTGATTCAAAAGTCGCAGTACACCATTTTATTTAACAAAAATGCAGGAAATGGGAAATCTGACTTAGATTCAAGATGGCACCCATGTTCAGAACATACCCTAAAAGATAGCCCACCTTACCCATACCTTACTGGAGTATTCCGTTTTCCCATTTCCTTCACAGTTTTTGAAACAAAAGATTGTACTGCAACTTTTGAATCACCCTATATAATTATTAACACTGTTAAGTAAAGGATTAACTGGAAAATAACTAGACACTAGGGCTTCTTAAGCATTGAGATAAGATTTGTAAACTTGGTCAGTGTAAATAAAAAAACTAAAACACTAACAAAAACATAGACTGGCAGTTCAGAGGGGATGTACAGTAGCTGGCATCCAAATATTTGAAATCCCAATGCCGGAGTCATGACAGCCGACATACTGAATGTAAGAGTGCCGGGGAAGGTTAGGGCTAGACTGGGATGGGGGGGTTAGCATTAGGTATTAGGGGGAGGTTTGGGGTTAGACTGCAGGAAGAGAGGTTGGAGTCAGGCTGCAAGAAGAGAGGGTTAGGGTTAGGCTGTGGGAAGAGAGGGTTAGGGTTATGTTTGGGAGAAGGTTAGTATACATATGTCTGCAGTGTCAGGTTTCTAAATATCAGAAACCGTTGGTCATGTGACTGCTGGCATTCTAAGCGCCAGTCTCCCATACTCAGCCCATTCAGAAATAGGTGCAGTTACTGTAGATGGTTAGCAAAACACAATCAAGAATCCAGTACAAGAATCCAAAATCCAAATTAATATTAATATTTAGTCATCATGCTAAGGATGTGATGTGGTCATACGGTCAGCATTTACATTGTCAACATTCAGAATTTTGACATCAAAATGTTGACAGTTTTTAAAAATTGATGTTCTCAGAATGTTGGCATCTGAAAAGTATTTTTTTTTAGATTAAAATATGATTGGTGACATTCTGACAATGTTGCCATTATGTCAGTTTCAATATTTTACATTTTGACATTCTGTACATACCAGACCATAGAGAAATTATGGTTTTGACATTCTGAATGTAAAAATGCTAAATGTCAAATTATATCCCACACCCAATGTATGTGGGTTAGATAGAATGGATATGGATATATCTCCCCTCTGCATCACTTATGTCTGTCTGCTACACCCCTTTATGTATTGTTGCAGAATTTTGTTCTTATCCCAACCTCAGTTCTGCCTCTTAACTACAGTTTCAATTTTTCAGCATGCACGATTGCTTCTAAAACAGACTGCTATATGTAGGCTCTGTGAAATATGGACTTACCGTATATACTAGAGCAGTTTCGGATCTCCGAAAGCCAAACCCCCCTGAACTTCACGATCCAAAACAGGAACAGAATTCAGCTCGGGACTTCCTGCCAGACTCGGATCCCAGAATGAGGCAAAACGTCCTCATCCCGCTGTCGGATTCTCACGGGTTTTGGATTCCATATAAGGAGCCGAGCATTGCCACCATTTTCACTCCGGACTTGGAGAGTGAGGGAGACAGACCTCTGTCTCTCTGTGGATGTTGGCATCAGTGGGTTCGTGTGTGCTCTTTAAGGGTGCTGTCCTGTGTGCTGTTAGAGGTGCTGTCCTGTCACTGTGGTGTCCTGTGCTGTTAGGGGTGCTGTACATGGGTGTTGCTGTCCTGTCACTGTGCTGTACAGGGGCACTGTCCTGTATGCTGTAAAAAATACAGGGGTGTTGTAAAGGTACACTGGCTCTGTCTTGAATGCTGTAAAATTACAGGGGTGATGTAAAAATAAAGCTACACTGGCCCTGTCTTGTATGCTGTAAAAATAAAGGGGTGCTGTTAAAATAAAGGTACACTGGCCCCGTCCTGTATGCTGTAAAAATACAGGGGTGCTGTTAAAATAAAGGTACACTGGCCCTGTCTTGTATGCTGTTAAAATACAGGGGTGCTATGAAAATAAAGGTACACTGGCCCTCTCTTGTATGCTGTAAAATTATAGGGGTGCTGTGAAAATAAAGGTACACTGGCCCTGTCTTGTATGCTGTAAAAATACAGAAGTACTGTGAAAATAAAGGTACACTGGCCCTGTCTTGTATGCTGTAAAATTACACAGGTGCTGTGAAAATAAAGATACACTGGCCCTGTCTTGTATGCTTTAAAAATACAGGAGTGCAGTGAAAATAAAGGTACACTGGCCCCGTCCTGTATGCTGTAAAAATACAGGGGTGCTGTTAAAATAAAGGTATACTGGCCCTGTCTTGTATTCTGTAAAAATACAGTGGTGCTGTTATTTAAAAAAAAAAAGGTACAGTACACTGGCCCTGTCCTGTATGCTGTAAAAATACAGGAGTGCTGTTGTTAAAATAAAGGTACACTGGCCCTGTCTTGAATGCTGTCAAATTACAGGGGTGCTGTGAAATATAAAGGTACACTGGCCCTGTCCTGTATGCTGTAAAAATACAGGGGTGCTGTGAAAATACAAGGGTGATAGTTCTGTCCCGTATGCTCTAAAAAATACTGTGGTGTTGTAAAGGTACACTGGCCCTGTCTTGTATGCTGTAAAATTACAGGGGTGTTGTAAAAATAAAGGTACACTGGCCCTGTCTTGTATGCTGTAAAAACACAGAGGTGCTGTGAAAATAAAGGTACACATGCCCTGTTTTGTATGCTGTAAGAACACAAGGATGCTTTTGTTAAAATAAAGGTACACTGGGCTTCCGGTTCCGGGCTGAATGGAGTAGCACCTCTCCCCTGAAGCTCCGGTGCCTCCCGCCACAAAACCCTGCTAATCGCCCGTCCTGGGCATCCTTTGAGCGGTCCGCTTCCCCCCACTTTCCCCCTGCACACGGGGCTGTCCTTTATGGACAAATACCTGGCCCCCTCCATGCCGGGCAAAACTCCCCGCACCAAACAAGACGCTGCCCGCGGCCCTGCAGCCAAGATGGCCACCGCAGCGTCTCTGATCTCCGGAGCTCCGGCTGCAGAAACGCAAGCTGGTGGTCCGGTTCCTCTGCCCCCGGCTCCCGCTGCCCCTGCCAGGGCTCACATTGCGGAAGACCTGCTGTCTGCTCCCCCTCCTGTCCATCCACTCTCCTATGGGGACATTGTGCAGGCTGTACAGGAAACTGTGCAGCCCATGTTTCAAGAACAAGCAAAATCTCATGCTGCTGCTTTGCAGCAAGCAGTACTCGACATCAAAAGTCAATACAAGCAGCTAGCGAAGCGTGTCCTGCAGGTGGAGCACACCGCTGGTGAAAATTTTCAGCAGATTACTGAACTTTCTGAAATCTCTGCTAAACTTCAGAAATAGGAAAACATGGTATGGTCAAAACTCGACGACCTGGAGAACAGATTATGCTCAATAATCTCAGGCTCATTGGACTGCCGGAGTCAGTCAAGGGACAGGCTCTTTACCACTTTCTCCGTAATTCATTGCCTGAACTTCTTAGAGTGCAAGATATTTGTACAGACCTAGTAGTGGAACGTGCCCACAGGACGGGCCCTGCTCGCTCTTCCTCTCCAGAGTCCAGGCCCCGAGCCGTATTATTTCGCTGTCTAAATTTCCTCCATAAAGAGGCACTCTGGTCAGCGTCCCGCTGTACACGGGACATCCTGTGGGAAGATTCTAAGCTGCTCCTCTTTCAAGACTTTTCCCCTGAACTTACCAGACTCAGAAAGGCATTTTCTCCCGTCTGCTCCAGACTATCCCGTGAAGGCCGCAAGTTTGCCTTACTTTACCCTGCACGGTTGAGAGTCTTCGAGGGTTCTTCTTTGAAGGACTTCACCAACCTAGACGATGCTGCTGCGTTTGTCTCGGAACTCCTGGCACCTGACTCTGGCTCGAACTGATCGGAATATATGGTACACGTCTCAATGCACTCTACGTCCATGGTTACCCCCCTCCCTTTCCCCGGGTGCTATACATGTTCCCCTTTTGTTCATGCCTCTTCGCCCCCTGGACAGTGCATCTCATACATTGTTCTTGGTGATGTTTCTCCTCCTGGTTTCTCCAGTCCTCTGGGTGATGTATATTGTTGTAATGCTTATACCTTCTACCTGTTTCAAAATGTTATTTACAAATGCCTTGCTAGCAACTGTTATCAAACGTTTGCATATTTCTGCTTATTTTTTATGTGGGTTTAGACAGTGCGCCTCACCATTTTGACCTCTCACACTTATATTTCCCTTCCCTGTCCTCCTCCCCTTCCCCCTCCCTATTTAACGTAATATTGTGGTGGGTGGCTAGGAGCGGTGCGCCCCCCGCCGCTTATTGTTAATTCTTGTTTCTTCTACCCGTGAAGTCGTTCTTAGATTGTTATTGTGAGACTCCTATATGGATCTCTGTTTTCATTTGTGTCTCTGTGTTTCTGCTGTTTCTCTCTTTCTCCCCCTTCCCATCCCTCCTTTTGTGTCTCCCCCTGTCCGCTCTCTTTCCTGGGTATGCATTGCGTCCTCTCATGAGACTCCTTATAACGTAGTTATATATGTCTTCCGTTAGGGTTGGTACATGGAATGTAGGGGGAATACATTCCCCTATTAAGAGGAAGAAGATCCTACTTTACTTAAACAGACTGCGTATGGATTTGATGTTTATACAAGAGACCCACCTTCTTTCCCCGGAGGCCCAGAAGCTGGGTGTCCTGGGCTGGCAGGTGCTCGCAGATGCTCCATATTCTTCCAAAGCTAGAGGTGTCCTCATCCTGGCTAAACGATCTTTGCATATTGAAGTTCTTACCTCTGTATGTGACCCTACAGGCAGGTTTCTTATTTTAGAGATTATGCTATATAACACTAAATAGTTCTTTGTACAATGTATGCCCCTAATTCTTACTCTAAAGTATTTTTTAAACGACTCCTGACCAAATTATATCCGTTTGCCTCCCTCCCCATGATAGTGGGCGGCGATTTTAATATTGTCGCCTCTACTTATATGGACATTAACTCCTCCGCTCGTGCACGCCTTTCTCCTACCTTTGGTATCCCCTTTTTCACGCACCAACTGCACCTCACTGATGTGTGGAGATTTTTTCATCCTACAGACAGGGAATACTCATGCCTCTCGGCTGCTCATGGCACCCTGTCCAGGATTGACTTTTTACTATTGTCTGACTCCCTCATTCCTCAAATCTCTGAATCTCAGATGGAGGCAATCTCCATCTCTGACCACGCCCTAGTTTGGACGTCTCTTACTACATCCCTCGACCGGGGCTCCTTTAAGTGCTGGCGCTTCCCCACTGCCTTTGCTTCCTCCTTACATTTCAAGCGCAGGCTGGATGAGTTTTGGGAAGAGTTCAAACTAGATAACGAGGGTGCTCTTACTGCGGATCCTTTGGTATTCTGGCAGGCCTCAAAAGCAGTCATACGCGGCAGGCTTATAGAATACGTTTCCTCACAAAAGAAACGATTTCTGTCTGAATTTAAAAACTCTCAGCGCAGCTTAACTGAGGCCTTTCAGAGTTTCAAACAGCATCCCACCCCTCTTTCTAAGAAGACTTATTTAGAATGTAAATCCCGGTTTAATGCTGTGTTGGCTGCGATGGGTGACCGACATACTTTTCACAAGAATCATCGATTCTACAGGTTTGGGAACAAGACGGGTTGCCTCCTCTCCAGCCTGTTGAAGGGGTCGACACCTTCTTCAGTAATTCAATCATTGCAACGATCTGATGGATCATTGGCTACTAAGTCTGTTGATATGGCCAAACTCCTTTCAGATTTTTATACTGATATTTATTCTTGTCCCCTTATTGACGAGAAAGCTAAAAGCTCTTTTTGGGACGCGACTCCCCTCCCCCGATTACCACCTGCACTGACCGATAACCTATGTTCCCTAATAACATCACAGGAGGTAGAGAAAGCTATCAAGGGCCTTAAACCTTTGAAGGCTCCAGGGCCTGATGGCTTCTCTGGAGAATTTTATAAAATGCTCCTCCCTAATGTGGTAGATCCCCTAACCCTGGTGTTTAACAAAATTTTAACCTCAAATTCTATCCCTTTATACTTTAATGACGCTCTGATCCGTCTACTTCCCAAACCAGGTAGAGACCCCCATCTCCCAGGATCTTACCGCCCTATATCCCTCCTAAATACCGATTACAAGCTCTTTACAAAGATTATTGCTGACAGAATGAAGGGCTTACTTCTTTCTATTATCCACCCAGATCAAACTGGCTTCATCTCAGGTCGGCATTCTACGAATAATATTCATAAAATTTTAGCGGCAGCCATCTGGTTACGTTCCAGCGGGACCTTAGACCCCCAATATGTACTTTCTTTGGACGCTGAGAAGGCCTTTGACCTGGTCAGCTGGGACCATTTATACACTACCCTAGACAGGTTTGGGTTCCCGCTGGGTCTGATCGGTATGTTACATACTCTTTACTCCCCCTCGGCTTCCCGAATTATGTGTAATGGCTACCTTTCAGATCCTATACCCCTTCAGAGGGGTACTAGGCAAGGTTGTCCCCTCTCCCCACTACTTTTTGCCATCGCCATAGAACCCCTTGCTATTAAAATTCGCCACCTTGTGGGTTTTTCGGGAGTACTGGTGCGAGATCAAGAATTGCGTGTTAGCCTGTTCGCGGATGACATGCTTCTTTTCATCTCAAACCCAGAAACCTCTATCCCCTTAGCCATGCAGATAATTGCTCAGTTTGGTTCCTTCGCAGGGTACCGAATAAATGCTACCAAATCTGAGCTCTTCCCACTCACTCCGTCTGCTTGCGCATGCTCCTCCTCACCCATCCTTACTCAATTCCAGCTGAATACCACTAAGCTTAAATACCTGTTAATCTTTATCCCAGTGAACTTGTCTGACTTATACTCAGTTAACTATACACCTGTCATCAAAACAGTGTCTCAATTACTGACCACCTGGTCCTCCCTTCCTATTTCTCTATTGGGGCGGGTTGCCATTTTGAAAAATATTATATTTCCTAAGTTATCATACCTGCTTCAGATGGTACCTGTCCAACCCCCTCGTAAAGATCTCCTTCTATGTGATCAGCTATTTTAAAAAAATTTGTGGAATGGCAAGAGGTCGAGGATTTCCATTGCTAAACTTAAGCTTCCTCGCAAGGATGGTGGCCTGGCTGTCCCTGACCTCTTGGCATTCTTCCAAGCAGTTGACTTTCGATATATTTCGGATTGGCTTTTGGGTACATCCTCTTACGTTAATGGAGCGGTCGAGCAAGTCCTTGTTTCCTTATGATCTCAGGGCTCTTCTCCACACCCCCAAATCTTTGCTCCCGCCTGTGTCACACACAAACATCCTTTTTTGGGACGCCTACCGTTCATGGTGGTCTATTAATAAAGCATTAGATAGGAGCCCGGAATACTCCACTTTTATTCCCTTGATTGGGAACCCCTGTTTTACCCCACCCTTCGACAATGGTAGATTTCTCCTGTGGAAGTCTAAGGGCATTGATCTCATTCGGGACGTATTTGATCCCGGTGGGATTCTTATGTCATTTAGAGACTTAGCCGAGAGGTATGGTGTGTTGGCATCGGATTTCTATATGTACCTTCAAGATCGGCACTATGTGCAGTCCTTGCCTGTCCCTCCTGTGCACGAGCGGAGGGTTGACCCTCTGTCCCCTCTCTTATTGAAGTTACAACATTTTTCTTATAAGGTCTGTTGATTGTATCAAGACCTGCTCCTAAGTAAACCTGATACCCTGTGGTCCCACTATGATCTCTAAATGGTCGAGTGATTGGTCCTGGGCTCCATCTGTGGATTGCTTCCTTTCCCCCCTGCCTACTATTTTGAAGGCTCTACACTCTGCCCAGCTCCAGGAGATCCACTTTAGGTTTCTCCATAGAGCATATATAGCCCTTGGGCAGCGCAAATATATGGTTTCTGCAGAAACAGGACATTGTCCTAAATGTAAAGCGCTCAATGCTCTTTTTATACATAACTTCTGGCAGTGCCCGAAAATTTGACGGTTTTGGCATAAAGTATTGTGGTACTTGAAGTCTACCTTTCGAATCTCCCTCCCTATGGACCCAGCAGCAATCCTTGGCCTTAACACTACAGCCTGGTGTCTTCCACCGTCTCAGATCCATTATACCCCCTTTTTGTACGTTTTGTTGACCCTAGGGAAAAAACTGATTCTGAACCACTGGATATTTCGGACCGCTCCCTCCTTAGAAAACCTTAAATCTATTCTTACTGTTACATTATATCTCGAGCGTCAGTCCACTCTCCCTGACCTTGATCGTAACGCCCTTCGTTTTTACAGTAAATGGGGTCCTTATATAGAATCCCCCCCCCCCCTCAACAGCAACATGTACTGAAATTGTTTGACTCACTCAGCTGGGATTCCTACCGCAAATTATGTATCCCTATTTAGTGATAATGTTTATCCGTAATCTCAGGTGACCCTGTCTGTATAGTCTGATTCTTCCAAATTTTTGGAACGGTTGCTAACGCCCCTGACTGGTTTGAAGAAGATCCTTGTAGGACATTTGCAACCCCCCCCAACTCCCATGACCTTTATTTCGTACCCTTGTTTGTGTTGTCTTATTTTCTTCTCTCTCTCTTTTCTATCCTGTATTTTAATTGCATATTACTGGTCTATGTGTATGTTTCTTATGGTATGTTTTCTGGGTATTGCAACTACGATGCTACATGCTGTAGTAAGCCGTTCTATACTGTTTCTTTGGCATGTCTGTTTTGGAGCTTTGATGGCGTGGCTCTTACACATTTTGTTGCAGTGCCTATACCGTATCACTGTGTTGCATTGCCCATATCCCTGCCTTTTGCCTTCTGTATGCAATTATTTTGTATTCTTTATTTTATATTTTGTACTGTTCTCTCCTTTCTTTTCTTGTATAAGAAAAATCCAATAAAAACATTTTCAAAAAATAAAATAAAAAAATAAATAAAGGTACACTAACCCTGTCCTGTATGCTGTAAAAATATGGGGGTGTTGTTGTTAAAATAAAAGTACACTGGCCCTGTCATGTATGCCATAAAAAAACAGGGGTGCTGTGAAAATAAAGGGGTGCTGGTCAGCGGTGTTTCTAGAGTGGAGGGGACCCGTGTGCAGACTCCATGTGTGGGCCTTATCCTCTAGTGTAGCTGTCACCGCCGCTGCTAGCAATCTCAGTGCTGAGACTTTGGCACAGTTCCAGAGTCTACTGCGCATGCGCAGAACTCAAAAAAATGGCCACCGCACCATTTTTCCGGAGTCCTGCACATGCGCTGTAGATTTTGGCACTGTGCCAGAGTCTCTAGTGCTCAGGACCCCCAAGAGGGAGAAAATTTGTCGGTATGCCGGGTGTCGGGATTCCGGCGCCGGTATACTGTACTCCAGGATCCCAACAGCCGGCAAACTGAATACCACCCCATGTGGACAAGTGGAGCAGGGCAAACTAAGGACTACATGACTGTGACAGCCCACTGGGTAGATGTATTGCCTTCCGCAGCAACAACAGCAGCGGCACCAGTAGCAGCATCACACATACGCCATCTCGTTCCTAGGTAGGCTACGCTGTGTATCTCCGGTTTCTGTAAGAGGCACACCACTGACAACCTCTTACAGAAACTGAGTGACATTATCGCACAATGGCTTACCCCACTTAGACTCTCCTGGGGTTTTGCGATATCTGACAACGCCACCAAAATTGTGCATGCATTACGTCTGTGCAAATTCTAGCACATCCCATGGTTTGCACACACAATTAATTTGGTCGTGCAGAATTTTTTGAAAAACGACAGGGGCATGTAGGAGATGCTGTCGGTGGCCCGTAAAATTTCGGACCACTTTTGCCATTCACGGACTGCGTGCCGAAGACTGGGGTGCCAGCAAACTCTTGAACCTGCCCTGCCATCATCTAAAGCAAGAGGTAGTAATGAGGTGGAATTCAACACTCTATATGCTTCAGAGGATGGAGAAGATGCAAAAGGCCATTCAAGCCTATACATCCACCTATGATATAGGCAAAGGAGGGGGAATGCACCTGACTCAAGCACAGTGGAAAATTATTTCTGTGCTGTGCAAGGTTCTCCAACCCTTCGAACTTGCCACACGTGAAGTCAGTTCAGACACTGCTAGCTTGAGTCAGGTCATTTTCCTCATCAGGTTTTTGTAGAAGCAGCTGGAGAAATTGAAGGAGGATTTAAGATGGAGCGATTCCGATAAGTATGTGGGACTTGTGGATGGAGCCCTTCATTTGTGATGCGGTGATTCAAGGGTGGTCAATCTGTTGAAATCAGAGCACTACATTTTGGCCACCGTGCTCGATCCTAGGTTTAAAGCCTACGTTGTATCTGTCTTTCCAGCGGACACAAGTCTGCAGAGGTGCAAAGACCTGCTGGTGAGAAAATTGTCAACTCCAGCGTAACGTGACCCGTCAACAGCTCCTCCTTCATTTGCTCCCGCAACTGAGGCTGCGAGGAAAAGAATAAAATTTCCTTGCCAACCTGCTGGCGGTGATGCAGGGCAGTCAGGAGCAAGTGTTGACATCTGGTCTGGACTGAAGAAGCTGCTAACAATTACTGACATGTCTACTGTCACTGCATATGATTCTGTCACCATTGAAAGAATGGTGGCAGATTATATGAGTGACAGCATCCAAGTAGGCATGTCAGACAGCCCGTATGTATACTGGCAGGAAAAAGAGGCAATTTGGAGGCCCTTGCACAAACTGGCTTTATTTTACCTAAGTTACCCCCCCCCCCCCCCTTCCCCCCACCTTCACCCAGTGTGTACTCTGAAAGAGTGTTTAGGGCAGCCAGTAACCTTGTCAGTGATTGGCATAGGAGGTTACTTCCACAAAAAGTGGAGAAGATGATGTTCATCAAGATGAAGTATAAATTCTTCCAAGAAGACCTTTACCAGCAATTGCCTTCAGAAAGTATACAGGGACCTGTGATGGTGGATTCCAGAGGGGACAAATTAATACTCTGTGAGGATGAGGATGTAAACATTGAAAGGGGTGAGAAATTGGAGGATGAGGACGACATCTTGCCTCTGTAGAGCCAGTTTGTACAAAGAGAGATTAATTGCTTCTTTTTTGGTGGGGGCCCAAACAAACCAATCATTTCAGCCACAGTCGTGTGGTAGACCCTGTCACTGAAATGATTGGTTTGTTAAAGTGTGCATGTCCTGTTTTTACAACATAAGGGTTGGTGGGAGGGCCCAAGGACAATTCCATCTTGCATCTACTTTTTTCTTTGCATTATGTGATTTTTGGGGCCTTGTTTTTAAAACTGCCATCCTGTCTGCCGCTGCAGTGCCTCTCCTAGATGGGACATGCGTTTGTGCCGCCCACTTGTGTCGCTTAGCTTAGTCATCCAGCTACCTCTGTGCAACCTTTTGGCCTAAAAACAATATTGTGAGGTGTGAGGTGTTCAGAATAGACTGGATATGAGTGGAAATGAATGTTATTGAGGTTAATAATACCGTAGGAACAAAAATAAATACATTCTGTAATTTTAGCTGTTTTTATGTTTTTTTCAAAAAAATCCAGATCCAAAACCTAAACCCAAAAGGGTGGTTTTGGCAAAACCAATCCAGATCTAAAACACGAATGGAGATCCAGATCCAAAACCAAAACACAGGGGGCATGGCCTGGCTGCTGAGGAGAGCGGACACGAATCCTTCAGGCTCCTCTCCAGGGCCGGCTCTACCATTAGGCAGCTTTAGGCGGCTACCTAGGGGCGCCGGCCACTGGAGGGCGCCACAAAATGGAGGGGGGGGGATGGTTAGTAATGAACTTACAGATGGGATGATGTAACACAATAAGGAACATACAAATATAAGTATGTCTGTGTAAATATGTACAGTATGTGTACACATACAATTAAAGGGATGTAGTTGGCATCTCAGCAGTTGTGATGCCGGCAGTCAGAATACCAACGCCGGAATCCTGAGAGCCAGCATCTAGAATGTTAGTATGCCGGGGATGGTTAGGGTTAGGCTTCGGGGAGGGAGGTTTAGGGGAAGGGTAAGGGGTAAGGTTAATTTAATTCAAGATGTTGGTATTAAGGTGGTCGGGTTGACACTGTCAGTATTCCGTACCCAACCCTAATTAAATATATATTGTACAATATACTTTATCACTTTAAGAGTCCTTGAGTGTTGTCCCTTTTCTCTGTTTATGTATAATGATGAAAATCACCCCAGCCCACCTAGTGGCCACCTGCATCTCCCCTCCGAGAGGTGATGGTAGTGGGGGGTTTGCTGGTTAGGGGGAGCTAGGCTGAAGCTTTGCCTAGGGTGCAGAAAGACCTTGCACTGGCCCTGCTCCTCTCTATCTGGCACTTTTCCCTGCTTCCTGCACTCACGGGATGCCTATATTCCACCTGCCACCTCCCTGTTACCTCCTGACCCCCTCTGGAGTGGTCCGGTATGTGCCGCGGAATCGGGGAGCAATCCCCAGAGCTCCCGCAGATTGCGGCCTGCTGCTGACCCTAGACCAGGGCCTCGATTTTTGTTCCTGCCCGGCCGGATCCCTCACTGCAGCGGACTGGAGCTGCGAGTCCCCACCTCGCTCACCGCTGATTCGGCTGCCACAGACTGCCTTGGAGGAGGCCTCAATGCTGCAAACACAGTGAGTCTGCTCTGGGGCTGACACAGCCTGCAGCCCTGACGGCGGTGAGACGCCCGGTGGCCATTTTAAATACACATAGACAGCCCTGTACAGCCTCCCTGCTGCTCTGCTCCTAGCCTAGCCTGGGGATTTGTTTACACAGGAGGTGATTCCTCTTTTCCCTACTATATTGGGCCTCAACAAGCTGCATTATGTAAGGGCCTGAGATTTTGCTGTTGTTATGTAACATGGGGGCCAGTTCGCACCGACGACTATCTTCCTCATATGATACTCTGATTAAATGCGCAACATATAATTGTGATCTGGACCGATAATATGGTGTCACTTTAACCGGTTCCATGGTGAGAAATAAAAAATCTAAAACTAAAATGGAGGGGACGCCGAAACATCCCAGGAGACCAACTTCTGACCTTCGCCAGTTTCTTCAATCCCCTGCTACTTCTGACCCCGCTCTTAGCTGTTCTACACCTAACGCCATATCTCCCTCCATATCTTCAGGAAACATGTCTAACTCTGGAGGGACTCCCTCCACACCAGACTCTTTTCCCAATAATGAGATTAGTGAGATTCTTTTGCACATCAAGTCGCTGCCTACAAAACAGGACTTCCAATCCCTGGAGAACCATCTACTCACAACCATTAGGCAGGAAGTTGCCACTATACAAACTGATATGGCCCAATTGGCTGCCCGCACTGATTCTCTAGAAGAACAGGAGTCTGCGATGATCGATACTTTCTCTTGCTTTAAAGATGTAATCTCCCATCAAATGTTAGAAATAAACACTCTCGAGTCCCGCCTTGAGGACTTGGATAATCGCAGGAGGCAGAACAATATTAGGGTCAGAGGCCTCCCTGAAGATATTCAACCATCTAGCCTGGTCGATTTCCTCACAAAGATCTTTTTGGTGAGCTGTTAGGTCTAAACCCTTACTCTGATAATTCTCTTTAATATAGCTCACCGTGCACTAGGTCCTAAAGGCCTTCCTACAGATAAACCTCAGGATGTGATATGTAGACTCCACTACTATACACAAAAGGAAGACATTTTGCAGAAAACACGCCAGCTTGACCGTGTAGTCTTCAATGGGGTCAAGATTCAAATATTTCCGGACCTGGCATGGTTTACCCTCCAGCAACGCCAAGCATTGAAACCACTCAATGATGTCCTGCGCAAATCAGGCTTAAAGTATCGTTGGGGGATACCCTTTCTCACTACAACTCACACACAACGGCAAAAATTTTACTCTCCAAAAACCAGCCGATTTGCCCACCTTCCTTTCCTTGATCGGTCTCCAACCAATCGAGCTCCCTGACTGGGAATCGTTCCATGGTCAATTAGAGCTCCCACCACTTCCCTCCAAGGATAACCTTTGGCAACAACCTTCCACTTCGAGGAGAAGACGCAAATCCCCATTACAGCCCCAACCTGCGGAAGTGACTTGAACCTTCATTGCAATATTGATGGATGCTGAAATATTACTTATTCTCATTTTCTAGCATAAATCATTATACGCTCTCTTGCTTATTACACTTTAATTAGTGGTATGCTAGCGAGGTTTATCATATATTTTTTCCTACTAGATGCAATGTCTCCTAGAGGCTCAGCTTCTTCTACTGTTTATATACTTTACCAGTTTAATACGATTACCGTTGATTGTGTCAAGAGCATTCCTCACAACAGATACTGCGTTATGTTAATGTTCATTCCTAACGTTATTCATAGTTTACTAATTTGTCGTTGGGGTCTCTGGCCCTCTTCTAACCCCTTATATGCTGCATTTCCGATTTTATTGGACCAGGAGTTGGCTGGACACCACTTTTGCCCCAATTGCAGTCTACTCTCCAGAATTACTTGTTTTAAGTCCTCGACTTTTTGACTTATATTTCCATTGTACAATGCCTGAATTGCTGTTTCTTACTCTTTCCCTTCTATTTCTTTTTCCTACCCTTACAGCCAGTGAGCCAAAGCTTTCTCTTGTACCACCTCCCCCCCCCCCTGTTTATGCTTATATCCATGACAGGCCACAACAATTTAAAGATCGCTACTTTTAATGTTAAAGGACTAAATATACCTGAGAAGAGGTCGAAAATACTCAAATGTCTCAGAGATGATAAGGTGGATGTTGCCCTTATCCAGGAGACACACTTTAGATCTGGGAGTGCCCCTTGACTCAAATGTCATTATTATCCACACATTTTTACGTCAAACAACTCTTCTGGGAAAACCTTGGGAGTAGCGATCTTACTAGCCAGACATCTCCCTATTACAAATATTTCTTCACATAAACTGGTAGAGGGGAGGCGTTTGCTGGTCACATGTATGATTTGTCCCTAATACAAAACAAACGTCCTTCATTTCCTTCATACTTGAGACTGCTGAGCCCCTTCTAGAGGGGATAGTGGTGATGAGAGGTGATCTGAATTGGCCTTTAGACCCGACAAAAGACACCTCCAATAAATCCTCATATAGATCTGGGAAGGACTACAGAAGGTTGAGACGCACTCTTCTAGATCACCAGCTAATGGATGTATGGAGACTTTCCCACCCAACAGACCTAGATTACACTTATTTCTCTTATGCACATCAAACCTACTCTAGGATAGACTATATGTTCTTGAGCCACCATTACCTACACCTCCTATCAGATGTTTCTATAGGACCGATAACTTGGTCCGACCATGCTCTTGTTTTTCTACAGCTTTCGCTCCCTCAATCCCCAAAGAAACAATGGACATGGCGTTTTAATGACACGCTCCTACAAGACTCCTACTGTAAAACTCAACTAGAATCGGCTATAGACACATACATCAAAATTAACAATCTTGAAGATATTTCTAAACGTTCAGCGTGGGAAGCACACAAATGTGTATTAAGGGGGTACCTGTATACAACTGGGCTCTTTTCTGAAAAAAAAAAAAAAAATACTAAAGACAGCAGACCTTCTTGACAAAATTAAATCACTGGATATGCCCCACAAACAATCCAGATCTCCCACTTATTGCTTTGAACTTGAGGTAGCTCGCGCTTCTCTTAATAGTCTTCTTCTCTTAATAGTCTTCTTCGGGATCAACTTAAACACTCATATAGCAAATGCCGAAGTCGTCACTATCAATGGGGCAATAAACCCGGGAGACTCCTGGCAAAAGCTCTTCTTGAACCACTACCTTCATTCACACTATCAAAGATGAATTTGGTCATAACGATACATCCGCAATAGCCGAGTCATTTAAATCATACTACTCCAAACTATATAACCTCTACAGTGATGTTGGCAAACTGACTTTGGAATCTCCTAAAATGGCGGTCACAAACTACCTAAAGTTAATAGATTACCCCACTCTGACACAGGGTGAGGCAGAACTTCTTAACGAGCCCTTTCTTGTCGAAGAAGTGGTTAAAGCCATTGAATCCTCTCCATCGGCTAAGAGTCCAGGCCCTGATGGATTTACCATAGCTTACTATAAATCATTCAAAGACAGGCTTGCCCCTCTTCTTACACGCGCATTCAACTTAGTATCTGACACAGTTCATTTTTCGACATTCGTTGGAAGCACACATCACTGTTCTTCCTAAAGAGGGTAAAGACCCAAGTTTATGCTCCAGCTACAGGCCCATTTCCTTATTAAATGTTGATTTGAAGTTATTTGCCAAGTTAATTTCAAACTGTCTAAAGTTGCTCCTCCCTAACTGATTCATGGAGACCAGGTCGGCTTCGTTCTGGGGCGTGAAGCCAAAGATATTACTACTAAAGTCATTAATATGATACATTATGCTCTACAATCCCCGCCACCCTCAATATTGGTTTCTACAGATGCATAGAAAGCTTTCGACAGGGTTGATTGGGGATTTATGACTGGTATCTTGCGACAGCTGGGACTTGGCCGTGCCTGTCTCCATAGAATCCTGGCCCTATATGATTTCCCCACTGTGAGGGTTAAGGTCAACGGCTCACTCTCTAACTCATTTAAAATTTCCAACAGGACCAGCAGGGATGCCCCCTTTCCCCCTTGCTATTCATATTATGCATAGAGGCTCTGGCTAGAGCGATACGACTTAATCCGAATATTTTGGGTTTAAAGATGGGGGATCAAGAATAAAAACTTGCTTTATTCGCAGACAATCTACTAGCCCTGATCTCCAACCCTGTTGTTTCCCTTCCAAACTTGATTACAGAATTCCATGAATTCGGAGATCTCTCAAATTTTAAAATTAACTATTCCAAATCGGTCGCCATGAATCTCAACACCCCAGGGACTGTGATTGACAACCTGAAACATTCATTCCCCTTTTCTTGGCATGACTCCAAATTGAAATATTTAGGAGTACAAATTTCTAAGGACCTCTCCAAATTGTTTTCTTTAAACTACTCTCCACTATTAAATTCTCTACGAGCAGATTATCAAAAATGGTGTTCCCTACATCTGTCCTGGTTTGGTAGGATAAGTGTAGTTAAAATGAACTCCATCCCAAAAATGTTATATCTCCTACAAACACTTCCTATCCATATTCCCACTACATGGCTCCACGCAATTCAAAGTCTTATACGCAAATTTGTTTGGGGACGATCTCATACTAGATTCAAACATGACGTTCTCTTCAGACGGAAACACATGGGTGGCAGGCAGCTTCCTCATATTCCCGGCTACTACCAGGCCATACTTTTAAACCAAGTCCTAGACTGGACCCGTGCAAAAGACACTAAACTTTGGGTCTCCCTAGAGAAAAAAAAGCTTTGCTCACTATATTGAGATTGCTCCATGGTTACCTCACCTACCAAGAATAGATCACCCAACTATCATCCTTCCTTTATAACCCTGACTTTCCCCCTGGCCTTCAAACTGTCTCTTTCAAATTATGGGCGGAAGCGGGGATTTTTAGAGTAGGTCAATTGATAGGACTGGCTGGGTTGCACTCATTCTCTGACATTCAAGCACTATGACCTCTACCAAATTCTGAATTCTGGCAATTTTTACAATTACGTCATTTCCTGTTTTCAATTTGTAGAAATACTAAATTACCAAGAAATCTTACACTCTTTGAACGATTATGTGTTGATCCCCAACCCGCTTCGCATACTATTTCACAACTTTATGTAACTCTTATTGAAAATCTTTTTTCTAGTCCACCCTCGTTTGCAGTGGCATGGGAAAAAGAACTACAGGGACTGGTTTCTGATCTAGATTGGGTGGCAATATTCCGCAATACTCACGCAAGTTCTTTGTGTTTAGCAATGCTTGAGACCCTTTATAAGATTATATACCGTTGGTATAGGATTCCAGTAACATTACAAAAAATGTACCCTGCCATATCCAATAACTGCTGGAGATGCAGATCTGATATAGGCAGCTTTCTCCATATTTGGTGGGAGTGCCCGGCTCTCTCTACATTCTGGACTGATCTATTTAAATGTACTAAAGCTATATTGAAGGGCGCAGTACCTAAAGATCCCGGTTTCTGGTTGCTAAACATTACCACAGCAAACACTAGGACATACAAACATTCGATACTTAGACACCTCAACAATGCTGCTAAGGCAGTCATACCTAACCTCTGGAAATCGACAAAGGCTCCCTCAGTGAAAGACTGGTTTAGGAGGATTGACTATTATATGGAGATGGAAGATATTATTTCATTCCCAACAGGCAATATTTCCGGTTTCTCCACAACATGGTCTCCTTGGCTGGAATTCAAAGGTACCCCGTTATATCAATACTACTTAGACAATAGTCGTCCTCCAACTTCATAAAATAGATGCTTTTCCAATCAACGTAGGCCCCACTTTATGACTACAAGAGCAGATACTTTATTTTACTCCTCTTAATTTTGTCTCACTGGTTTTTGGGTTCCTCTACTTTCCCTATACCCCTCTCTCTTTTTACTATTTTCATCTATTTTCTCTTCTCCCATTGTGGATTTTCCACTAGATTTTCCCTTTTCCTTCTCTTCTCTCTTTCTCTTTGGTTCTGTTTCATATTGTTCAAAAATATACATGAATTCGGTTTTGTAACAAATGTTGATTTTATTATCATATATGGCTAATTTCTTATGAACCGAGTTTAATAAAAACAGTTTATACAAAACCAAAACACAAAATCCGCAAAGTGTACGGTGCACATCTCTAGTATATACTGTAGCAACTAGAGATGAATCAGTTACAGGGATTAGTTTCATCAAGGGCTTTCTGTCACCTTTATTATTATTATTATCCTTTATTTATATGGCGCCACAAGGGATCAGCAGTGCCCCTTACACAGTACTGTACATAATCAAATGAGCAAACAAGAAAACAGTACTTACAGTACAAGACAATATAGGACAGGTATAGAAAACCCGTGGTTAGGTGCCATCAAAGGGAGTATGGAGTATAAGATAGTGTAAGTAAGAAAAGGAAAGGAAAATGCTCTTGCGAGCTTACAATCTAAAAGGTGAGGGGCGAACAGACCGGAGTGACACAAGAGGGTTAGGAGGAGAGTTGGCTGGGTTTTGTGAAGAAGTGGGTCTTGAGAGGCCATTTGAAATTTTGTAGAGAGGTGGAGAGTGGGATGGGGAGAGGTAGAGCATTCCAGAGATAGGGAGCAGCACGTGCAAAATCTTGTAGGTAGGAGTGGGAGGAGGTAATCAGTTGGCAGGAGAGATGGTGTGCATTAGCAGAGCAAAGAGGATGGGTGGGAATGTAAAGAGAGATAAGGTCAGAGATGTAAGAGGGAGAGTGTCACAACTGAGGGCCTGAGCTGACGGGAGGCAGCCTCAGTTGTAGGGGCTGAGATGTACCGGAACCTGGGAGGTTGTATCAGACCCCTGGACATGTAAGTAACATGAATAATAACTGCCCGAAGGCGTGACCACGACAACTTGGATAAAAGTCAATGATGTTTATTATGACAACTCCGCAACACAGCAGCAGTAAAAGAAAACGTAAAAAGTCAGCAAAGAATAAATACAGTTCCTGGGTACTACAGGATGGCAGGAGCCACAGGGCACTGGTAGTGTGAGATAGTTCTTATGATCTTCTAGATGGAAAGTCCTTACCAGGCCCGACTGTAGCAATGGAGATAACCCAGGATTGTGCCAGCTGGTGTTCCAGGAAAAGCTGGGTTGCTGAAGATAAAACAGCTGCTGTGGATACTGGCTGGAACCAGACTGTTGTTAGCACGGAGTGGATACTGGCTGGAACCAGTTAAATAATAAATGAACTTGGGAGCGATGAAATATGAACTGAAATGTAGAACTTGAGAGCGGAGAAATAATAATACCGGTGGAGAGTGGTAAAGTGTAGAAAGGACACCGGCCCTTTAAGGGAAGCTGTACTCTGCTGGAAGCTGAGCTGGAAGCAGGTAATGTTGTAGCTGGAAACAGATGAATCCACAATGGATTGGAGAGTCAGGCTACACCGCAGGTGGAATGCTGGTGCGGATCTCTATGGTGGAAGTCTTGAGACAGGAGCTGGAACCTGGAAGACAATCACAGGAGAGAGACAAACAGGAACTAGGTTTGACAACCAAAGCACTGACGTCTTCCTTGCTCAGGCACAGTGTATTTATACCTGCAGCAAGGAAGGGATTGGCTAGGCAATTATGCAGATTAACAATACTGACAACAGATTGGAGGAAATGATCAGCTGACAGAATCCAAGATGGCTGCGCCCATGCAGACACTTGGAGGGAAGTTTGGTTTGTAATCCATGTGGTAATGAAAACAGTAATGGCGGCGCCGGCCACTGGAGACAGGAGACGCCAGGCTGACAAGTGCACATCCAACCACGCGGACACAGCGGAGGCCGCGGCTGACGTAATCGCCACTCTGACACTCTGCATGCAGAAGCTCAGGGACGGCGGCGGAGGCCGCGGGAGACGCCATGCCAGATGTAATAAGGCGTTACTGTGACAGCGTCTCAGAGAGACAGGAGAGGATGCAGGAATGTGAACATTAGGATAACAGATGGGATCCGGTCCTGGAGCGCTGAGCCAGCCTTAGGAGGCATCTGATGGGTAAGAAATGGCGTCCAGATACCCGGATCGTGACAGAGAGTAGTGGGTGAGGGCTTTGTAGGTGAGTGTGAGAAGCTTGAATTAGATTTTGAATGGGAAGAGTAGCCAGTGAAGGTCCTGCAAGAGAGGGGATGTGGATGTAGTACATTTGGTGAGGAAGATGACACAGGCAGCAGCACTGAGGATAGATTGAAGTGGAGACAGGCATTTTTGAGGGAGGCCAGAAAGGAGGAGATTGCAGTAGTCCAATCTGGAGATGACCAGTGAGTGGATGAGGGTATTAGTAGCATCCTCAGTGAGAAAGGGTCTGATCCTGGAGATGTTTTTGAGATGGAAATGGCAGGTTTTTGAGAGGTACTGAATGTGTGGTTTGAAGGAGAGGGAGGTGTCAAGGATTACTCCAAGACATCACACTTGGGGGCTAGAGGAGATAGTTGTGCCATCAATGGATAATGAAATTGTGGGAGGTGAGGTTATGTGGGAGGGAGGGAAGATGATCAACTCAGTCTTAGACATGTTAAGTTTAAGAAAGCGCTGGGACATCCATGAGGAGATAGCAGAGAGACAGTTGGAGATACAGTACAAGTGAGGAGAGCAGGGGAGAGGTCAGGGGAGGAAAGGTAGATTTGAGTATCGTCAGCGTAGAGATGATATTTTAAGTCAATAGAGCTAATGAGCTCACCTAATGAGGATGTGTAGACAGAGAAAGGCCCAAGAACAGAACCTTGGGGGACACCTACTGGTAAAGGATGTGGGGGGGGAGGTGGAGCCATGAGAGGAGACAGTGAAGGAAGTGTCAGAAAGGTAGGAGGACAGCCAGGAGAGAGCAGTATCACACAAACCAAGGGAGTAAAAGATTTGCAGGAGGAGAGGGTGGTCTACAGTGCCAAAAGCAGCAGAGAGGTCAAGGAGAATAAGCAGAGAGTAGTGGCCCCTGGATTTAGCACAAGGAGTTCATTGCAGACTTTCGTGGGGGCAGTTTAAGTGGAGTGCTGAGGACGAAAACAAGACTAGAAGGGGTCAAGCAGTGAGTGGGAAGAAAGAAAGACAGTGAGGCGGTTGTAGACAATACGCTCAAGGAGTTTGGAGGCAAAAGGGAGAAGAGAGATGGGTCGGTAGTTGGGGAGATTGGTTGGATCAAGGGTAGGTTTTTTAAGAATAGGGAAGACAAGTGCATGCATGAAGGCAGAAGGGACAGTGCCTGATGAGAGTGAGAGATTCAGTAGATGGGCAAGATGGGATCAGGCAGAAGAAGAGAGGAAGCAGAGAAGGCGGGAATGTATAGGGGCAGTGGGGAGGTGGAGGGGGGTAAGGACCTGCACCTGGGACAAAGACATACTGTACTGTAGCCTGATGTACTGCACCCAGTTTTACTCCTGCACCCAGGACAACAGATGCTCGCTTTTGCTTTAAGAGCTGTGTTTCCTGTTAGATATAGGGAAGAGGTCAAAGGTTGCGATATAAACAGTGTTCCTACATTAACCTGTTGGATGTTACAATATAGAAAAAATTGATGAATGTATCGGTTATCCTGTTAGGTATTACCGTATTCTCAAGTCTTGAAGTATCAGATGACCTTGAAGGGAATACCATGTTATCAAGTAATGAGTGTGTCTGTTATCCTTGTAGGGAATACCATGTTCTCAAATAATGATGTGTTGGTCTCGTTGTAGGAAATACCATGTTCTCAAGTGATGAATGTATTGGTTATCCTTGTAGGGAATATCATGTTCTCAAGTGATGAATATGTCGGTTATCATTATCAGTGTAATGAAAACCATGTTCTCAAGTGATGAATGTGTTGGTTTCCTTGTAGGGAACATCATGTTCTCAAGGGATGAATGAATTACTTACCCTTGTAGGAATACCATGTTCTCAAATAATTAATAAGTCAGTTATCCTTGTAGGTAATACCCTGTCCTCAAGTGATGAATGTGTCAGTTGTCCTGGTAGTCAATGCTATATTCTCTATTGCTGACGTCCTACCCCTGCACCACACTAGCCAGTAATACTGTGTGTGGCACTCACCTCTGGATCCCTGGCTTCACCTTTTCTAGCAGTTTGATGCTGTAGGGTACTATCCTAGCTTCTGACCCTGACTGCTCTGTCTCTCCTCAATGATGAATTACTTAGAGGAGGTGTGGCAGTGCTGAGCTTGCTGGGACTACAGCTACACCTCCTCCCAGTAATGCATCAGTGAGGATAGACAGAGCCAGTCGGGACAGCAGATGGGAGAGCTCACTGCTAGGAAAGGTGATACAGTCCATGGGGATCAGAAGTAAGGACTTGCCCTATAGTCAAGTATAACAGCAGGGGGCCTATGAAAATTTTGCTATGGGGCCTCCATAGGTCTAGTTACACCACTGGGGTGATGCATCACGTAGTGAATAGAGTGGAGAAGTGGACCAGTTGAGGAGTTGCCCATAGCAACCAATCAGCTTCAAGGTAGAATTTATTAAGTACATTTTATAAAATGAATGGTTGCTATGGCAGTTCCTCTACTCTTTTACCTGCTTGATACATCTTCCCATTACCTTGTAAAGGTCAACAAGAAGACAAAGGATTGCAGCAGTTGGTTGGTTGGCTTGTTGGTTGGTTATGCAGAAAAAATGACAGGCAGACAAAGAGGGGTTGATTGTAAAGCAGGAAGAAATATGCATATTGTAATTACCTACTTAAATATGGAAAGTAGGTAGGATAAAAGATGGGGAAAAGAAGAAAACCAAAAAGGTTTAAGTAAGCAATGATGGCTGAACACAACGGAATTGTGGTTGTTAAGTGGATATACGGGATGAGTATAAAATACAATACAGTATGTCAGACAGAATAGTAATGATAGAGTTATTGGGTTGGAATAATATTATCATGTACAGTAAATAGTTATTGCTGTTAATGGTTAGCGTTAAATGCATTTAAAAATAATGTAATAAATAAGTGGTTATTCAAAATTCTAATAAAGGATGGCAATAAAGTTACTGTTTATAGATTTGCAGTAAAGGAAGTTAAATGCAGTCAGAAGTGGTTAATACTTAATACAATGATAGTAAGTATGGAAGGAAAGTGAGATGAATGATATGGTAGAAGATATACAGACATAGATGAATCTCAAATATTTAAGTACTGTAAATTGAAGGAAATAAAGATGGACAATCTTTAAACTAATCCACATTCACTTAATATTGTGCTATCTGCTGTTTTTTGGTTGGGAGCAGTGCTAGATGTGTTTTGGTATGAAATGGTATGACATACCAGCACTTTACAGGCAAGTGTTGACTCCCAATGTCGAAAATGTGAGGCAGAGATGTGGGACATATCTGCGGCCAGAGCTGGGACACTTTTGTTTGCTCCAAGAGCTGGTAAAGAGGCTGCAGTTGCAGTGTCTGATTACATTTGGCACTGGTCACAATCTAGTCGCAGCTCGCAGACTGGCGGCCATTAATCAGCAGCATTTTGTATTTAGGAAATCTTAGGGCAGAGTTAAGGTTCGTACACACTACACATCATTCATGATATCGTCCAGTGTGTATGCACTATGTCAGTGACAATGCGCACTCCCGCAGGTCCAGCGGGCGATATCATCAGTGAGGGCTATTCTGCAGAATGCAACATGGCACCCGCTCCCCTTCCCCCCCTCCGGGTCTCGTCGCTGATGACATTGCATAATTTGCAAATTGTCCTAGTATGTACCTACATTTAGACATATAAAATTACATATGTAAAGGTTGAGTCAATTATTTATTGAATGAAGGAAAAAGGAATGGGGAGAAGAAGGAACAGCCATATGCTTTGTATTGCCAATTTGCCAGTCTGTCGCCAACAACTCAAGACTTAAATGGCGTCCAGGGGCAGGATGGTAACTTTCACCCTAGGGGGAAGATGCATTCAATTGATCTGTCTTTTTTATCAGTTCATGTAGGCAGCACTCAACATAAACACAGAGGAAAACAATTCACCCTGATGATAAGTGTTTCAATACACTGAAATGTTGCTCTTTTTGCTATGTTTTTCATATTGTGAGCCTGATTCTGAGTCAGATGCAGTCACAGCTGTCCTTCCATGTTTGCTGCAGTCACAACTGTGACTTTATGCTAATTACACAACAAAGCCCTTCCCTGGTGTAGAATCGAGCATCCGAATGTATAAGGATTGAGACAACCTCTTTCAGCATCTTTAGGTGCTCAAATACCACTTGTTGTGAAACTTGCACCAGCCCTGTGAGTACAGATTATATGGCCTCCTATATGAGTGAATCTGCATCTCAGTACACAACCACTATCAATAACACATGCTTGTAACACTTCCATAAGATGCAACTCCTTGTGTCAGATAAACCACCACCCTGTAACCTTCCTGTCAATGCCCAGAAATGCCACATATTTACCAATACAAGTCTGCTAACATGCATCTAAATTTGTACTGCGACTCTGTACGAACAAAATCGGGATGCATGCACTGACGTACAACATACAGACCCTAGTTTCCCTAGGCTCTGTTTCTTTATAAATGTAACATGCCACCACATACTGTAGGAACAAAAATAGGCCCAAATTATATGATTTTATCTGTTTTTATCAACTTTAAAAAAAATACAGATACAAAACCAAAACATGTGAGGGTGGTTTTGGCAAAAGCAAAACATTAAATTATTACAAATCCAAAACCAAAAGCAAAACATGGGGGTCGGTGTACATCTCTAATTATAATGCATCCCACTTCATTTTATACCACATAACAGTGAGTAGGTCCAGGGGAATAACTACAGTAGGTATATTGAAGACCCCAATGCAAAGGTTTATAAGATCCCCTATGTAGCACCCAATGTTAAAAGATGCATACTATATGACACATTCAACTGTGACAGGGAATGTGGGACTGTCTCAGCTTCTGGGCCTCACAGCAACTACACTCCCTGCACCTATGGTAGATACTCCCTTGATTTTACCTTCCTTATTGAATATCAATCTATCTACACACACACACACACACACACACACACACACACACACACACACGTATACCCCACACACGTAATTTATGCCATACTGACATATAATTTGTATAAACATATTACATATATGTAATTTCAGAAGGTCTGTCCAGCCTCCTTAATGCATGTTCTGTGGATGCCTGGGAAAGTACCCAAAAGACTCCCACTATGAGGGAGGTGGTATATATCCTAGCTGGCTGGAAAAGAAGAGGAGGAATCTACAGCCTGAATGGGGTAAGTCACTGCAAGGTAGGAGGGCAGAACATCAGAAAGTCGAAGGTAGAATGGGGTGGGGGGGTGTGGCTGAGATGATTGGGTCCATAGCAAATACTGTACCAACATACATCTCTTCACTCATCTCAAAATATCTCCCTACCCAACCTCTCTATGCGCATGCAGGGCCAGTGGCAAAGCTTCAACCTGGTGCCCCCTAACCTGCAACCCCCCTGCAGGAGGTGCATCAGGGCTATGAGGAGCGGCCGTTGGGGCGCCCCTCGGGAGCCATAGTTACATCCGCCTCCTATGTGCCTTCACATGACTTGATGTAACTCATGTCGGCACAGAGGAAGCGCTAAGGCATTATGTGGTACAGCCTGATAGTGGTAGCTGCACCTGATTAGACCCGCAGCAGCAGCCAGCACAGTGTAAAAGGAGGGAGGAGGCCACATACAGGGACATCCTTCAGATTTTTGCTAGTTTAATTCAGTGGTGCCCTCCAGGAGCTGGCGCCCCTAGGCAGCCGCCTAAAGCTGCCTAATGGTAGAGTCGGCCCTGTGCACATGTGCAATCTATGCGCATGTGCACACTTGCTGCCCCAAACAGCAACATTCTTCTGGCCCGGAGAGGCAGATGCCACCACACCTCACAGCTCAGAGCATCACTGATGGGGGCTAACTGTGAGCCTATTGTGAACCCAAGCATTAGATGGGGGCCAGCTGCCAGCCTATCAACAATAACTCATGGTATCCAAACTTTACTAGCAATGACACGCAAAAAGATCTATCAAAACTGGTGATGCGGCTGACCCCGGTAGGGTAGAATCAGCCCAAAACTGTGTATTGGGGACTTAGCACCAAAACTCCACTCGTTAATTGTAGTAGAACTAAACAAATCACACCATTAAAACGGACACGCCTCACATTTTGAACCCTTGCTTCAAAATGTATTCTGACACATCCTAGTAATTTAACTTTAACCAGGCATATAAAATAAGTCCGATTTACCAAATAAACACAGTCCAGATATTGTATAACTTTACTGTCATGATTAGTTTAAGACAGTGTTTTCCAAACTTGGTCCTCAAGGAGCACTAACAGTTCATGATTTTCAGGACATCCAGCAGGAGCACTGTGTATTACCAACTGTTTCGTTTTAAAAAATCCACAGGTGACCTGCAAAACAGTACATCTTGAGGACCAAGGCCGAAATGTATTAGGCCGTAACAGAAGATAAATCTGAAATGCATAAGGAGAGATAAATGACCAGCCAACCAGCTCCTAACTGTCATTTTTCAAACACAGCCTGTGACATGGCAGTTAGGAAGCTGGATCACTGGTCATTTATCATTCCTTATGCGTCTCAGATTTATCTCTTGTTAAGGCTTAATACATATGGGACCAAGTCTGGAAACCACTGGTTAAAGACAAGGGTCTATGGGGGTCATTCCGAGTTGATCGCTAGCTGCCGTTGTTTGCTGCGTAGTGATCAGTGAAAAAAAAGCTAATCTGCACATGCGTATGCAGGGCCGGTTCTTGCCCTTGCGGCGCCCCGGGCAAAAGTTAGGGGTGTGGCTTAATATGGGGGCGTGGTCAGTCACGCCCCCCATTTGTAGCGCCGCTGAAAGGAAGGGAAAAAAAAAGTATACTTACTGTACCCCACTCCTGTTTCCAGACCCTGCAGACCGGCGCCGCTCTTCTCCTCAGATCTATGGGAGAGACGTCAGTCATGACGTCTCTCCCATAGCACAGCATAAGCGCTAGAGGTCAATTATGACCCCTAGCGTCTGTGCCACAATGCTGTGCGGTGCGCGATGACGTCATCGCGCACCGCACACCAAAGGTCCTCTCCATGAAGGGAAACTAGACGCTTAGCGTCTGATTCCCTTCAGAGCGGGGGAGGACCAGCGCCACAAAGGGAAACCAGACGCATAGCGTCTGGTTCCCTTCTCACAGCGGGAGGGGGGGCACAACGGGGGGACACTGCTGGGGCGCACACTGACAGTGGAGGATCTTGCCATGGTGCGGCGCCCTCCGGATGGCGCCGGCGCCCTCCGGAAGGCGGCGCCCCGGGCAAAAGTCCTGCTTGCCCGTGGCAAGATCCGCCACTGTGCGTATGCACTGCAATGCGCACGCGCGTCATATGGATACAAAGTCCTTTGTGGTTTTGCACTGGCTCTAGCGACGATTCCAAACGCACAGCCAATCGCAAGGAGATTGACATGAAGTGTCTGTTTCTGGGTGGTAACTGTCCATTTTCAGGGAGTGTTTGGTAAAACGCAGGCGTGGCAGAAAAAATGCAGGCGTGGCTGGGCGTTCGCTGGGCGGGTGTGTGACATCAAAAGCCGTCCCTCCATCGTTAGAATCAACACACACGAAGAGTTACTACAGGGCTGGTCTTGTTTTGCACAAAAAGATTTTGCAGGCGCTCTACTGCACAAGCGTTCGCACTTCTGCAAAGCGAAAATACACTCCCCCGTGGCAGAAAAAATGCAGGCGTGGCTGGGCGTTCGCTGGGCGGGTGTGTGACATCAAAAGCCGTCCCTCCATCGTTAGAATCAACACACACGAAGAGTAACTACAGGGCTGGTCTTGTTTTGCACAAAAAGATTTTGCAGGCGCTCTACTGCACAAGCGTTCGCACTTCTGCAAAGCGAAAATACACTCCCCCGTGGGCGGCAACTATGCGTTTAGACGGCTGCTAAAAACTGCTAGCGAGCAATCAACTCGGAATGACCCCCTATGTACTAAGACCTAGAGAAAGATAAAGTTGGCAGAGATAAAATACCAACCAATCAGATCCTAACTGCCATTTTTCAAACCAAGCCTGTAACATGGCAGTTAGGATCTGATTGGCTGGTACTTTATCTCCATCCACTTTATCTCTTTCCAAGGGTTAGTACATAACCCTTAAAAGTTCTACTTAACAATGCTTAGTGGTAACTGTGGCGGCAATACATAATGTAGTACTGCAGTCATTTACTATACCAGAGTCTCAGCAAAAAACTGAACGTCTTCAATGTTAATGTGAATTGCACATGCACAGTTGGCATATGTGCATGCACATAGTCATTTAACCAATAAAGATCCAGCAAAGCAGTTCTATCATCGATGGCCCCAACTGCCAGGTCCAGTTACTACCCTCTGATTGCATTAGCTAGTAGCAAAAGCTTAGCTTGTTAAATTTAGTCAAGCCGCAGTCACCATATAGGTCTACAGTGATTGGTATGCGTGGACGGGATGCCGGTGGTCAGAATACCAACACCGGCATCTGATGGTCCAATCCCGACAAAAGCGAGGTAAGTATTCTAAACCCCCTACCCACTAACCGTAAACCTCCTCTATCACAGCCTTCCCCTTAGTGCCTAACCATAACTTACCCCCTTAGTGCCTAAACCTAACTCCCACCTTTCCGCAGCCTAACCCTAACCCTCCCCTCTTAGCGCCTAAACCTAATCCCAGCCTCACCCTAACCCTCCCCCCCCCCCTGCAGCCTAACCTTAACCCCCCCAGGTCACATCTAAACTTAGCAACCCACCCCCAGCCAAACCCTAACCCTCTCGACTATACTTATTTTGGGATTCCGGATGTTGGGGTCCTGGCATCGGGATGCTGACCTGGTTGGGGACTCCGGCGTTGGTGTTCTGACAGGAGTCGCAATTCTGGCATTGGTATTCCAACTGCTGGGATCCCGACATCCAGGATCTTGAACTTATACCGGTCTACAGAGATTGCACAGAGCTACAGAGGTAGTGGCAGGGTAAATTAGTGATTTCTCCATGGTTTATCTTATGGTAAATTTTGAGAACCAAGATAATCGTTGTCTCTGGCAAAAAAGAAAAAAGGCTTTCTTTATAAATAGATTGATAAAGACGCTAGAATTAATTGTATTTTTAGGAGGAAAATCAAAATGTGTTCAGGGTTATGGTGGGCTTTGGTCCTGGAGCAGTTGTACTGTAGGATGGACTTTGAAGATATTTATTTTTCTTTAATCATTCCCAAAAACATTCCTCAAAAAAGTAATCAATGGCTGACTAAAAAAAGGCATGTCTAAGAAATCATGTATGTTTGTGCAAGGAGGATAAATATGCATATTTCCACAAATAAAAATGGTTGCATTTTTCCAATTTCATAAATTGCTGCTATATCTACATCAGAGAATAATTTTACACAGAAGATCCCAAAAAGTTAGGATTGTGTTAGGTGACTCAGTAAAATCTCTTTAATTACTATAGCAGTGGTAGCCATGGATTGCCACCCAATGTATTACAAAGACATTAAAGAGCACTAATGATTACAATAATAATAACAAGATATAAAAATAATAATGTAATCCAAATTAAAATTCTGTAGTAGTTTTCATGGTGTTAATAAATATTATAACCCACTGCAATAGCAAATCAACCAAAAGGGGGCACTGAAGACTAAACTAAGTGAATATATTGGTATTTAAATTTAATGTGCTGATAACACAGAGAAATCATTTGAGGGAGTAATTAAAAAAAATGTTACCAGATATTTGTTACTTTAGAACATTGGAGACTTGTATGCAGATGGAGAATTTAAAGGAAGTAAGTGATAACCACATAGTTGAGAGACTATAAAAGAGACCTTGATGTTTGACAGTTGTAATAACCTGCAGAGTGCTCTAATGGCTCAGGGATCAGGTGCAGGAGTACAGCAATAACAAGAGCTGAATAATTATCACAGCCATATCTGTATAACCAAAGTCCCTGAGTATGAACTATATAAGAAGGCTTCTGCTGCCTCTCCAAGATTTCCTGAAATGTTAAATCACTGAACAGGGAGCACTTTCAGCATTAGTGCTGCCCAGTTAGAAAGAAATAAAGCACACAAACCCCTAGTGCATGTTCTAATGTCTTTGTTAATTATGAATTATGGGTAAACATGCAGACTCACAGAGGTCACGGCTGTCAGCAACAATACTTTTCAAGAAGGATTCTTATGGGGGTCTTTTTTTAATCTACTGTAGTATGTTTTTATTTTATATACACAGAGTGTTCCAAAAATAAACAAAAAACTCTTATTTGCTTTCTGAAATAGTATGTTTTGCTAGTTTTATAATTCAGAAGCCTATACAGAAAATACTCATCATGTTTGAAACATATTCTCCAATGGGCTGGCAGGACTGAAAAAAAAAAAAAAAAGATAAAATGAAAGCATATACTGTAGTTAAATGGACGATCAAATGTTCTGTTATAAACATGTGGTAATAAGAATGTGGCTGACCAATATTCCATTATTTATAGTCACATAAACTAGAAAGATATGTTGCATCTTTTTGAGTATCCTTTTCTCATGATGTTGATCTTGGAAAAGACCAAAATAGCATATACAGATAGGGGTGTATTCAATTATAGTCAGAACTGCTGTCTTTTCGGAAAGATGGCAGTTTCTGACTTTTGTAGGTCAAATTGTGATTCGACCTATTCAATGGGGCTGCTTTTTTTTAACCACAGGCCGGCAATTCATGTTTTGTCGGATTTGCTGCCAAATCTGACAGTTTTTAGTCCCATTTTTGACAATGTCAATCCGACTTTAAAAAAAGTTGGATTGACATTGTCGAGAACAAATTAATTCTGCATTGTTGGATCTTTCCATCGGAAGGTATCCGACATTCATTGAATAGACCCCTTAGTATTAAACTGCATCAAGACCCTACCGTCATTTCAACTACATTTTATTTTAATAAGTCATCCACACAGGCTCCCATTTACTTGTTTTCCCTAAGATTGTGATAGTTCTTATAATATTTATTGTACTACAATTCAAAGGTAAAAATAAAATCCTGCGGTTTTCACCTTTTTTTATCACTTTTAACAGCACTGGTCATGATATGGTTGATTAATATCCACATAACAATTTTACTGTAAAGACCATTACAAAATAAAAGTTGATCCAATATGAAGATTGTTCTTATAACACAAATATAAATGTAAGCACTACCATGTCATGGCAAACTGTAAGATATATGAAATTAAGTGTACTCTGGCTAGCTTTCTGTAATCACTCCTAAGTGGTTCTGAGTGGCTACTGAATTCTGCTTTACAACTCCACAGGACAAAGCAAATCCTAAAGAGCAAGTAAAGCAATGAATGATTGACTTTAATACATATCAAAGGTTGTGTATTACATAAATGAAATGTATACATGGAATAATGGAAGTGTTTATACTTCCCTTATAAGGTCATAAGGTTCTGTCTTACCCTTTTCTAAAGCAGGTTATCTTTTTTAGGAAGTCAATACTTTTCTGAGTAGACAGACAGGGATTTAGTACCTTTCAGACTAGTGATGTCACAGCAGCTTAACAGATGCAGTGAGATGATTTAAATCCCCATCATCTCGCTTTAGAGACTATGGTACTCTTAAATAAGGGGCGTTATATAAAATAAATTCTTAAATGCTTTTTTGAGCTACAGTAGTTTACCTCGACAAATGTGAAATAACAAGGTACACAATGTTTCAGAAGACTCCTCAACCCTAAACACTGAAGTGGTATCTGACTCCTGCTGCTACACTGTGTCAACCTTATCTTAAAGATACAGACCATATAAATAATAACAATAATGACAGATAATATGGTTGATACTGAAAAAGCCAGTTTATTATTGACAAATTAAAGATGTATGGTGACATTAAAAGAATGGACAGTAAATAGACATGAACTCAAACCCAAGCACTGGTGAACACCTCTCCTTTAATCTTTACATGGCGGAACAATCTGGTCAGGTGGTGTCATTAATCACTGGTATGGAGATATCCTATCAGGCAACTTTATCCGTAGTGCGCACCCAAATAAAAAAAACTGCCATTCTTTACCACAACACTGAAAACTATATACACAACAAACACCACCAAACAAAAGTGGTGGTGGAAGATCAGGAAAGAGAGCTCCAGAAACAGCTGAAAATTACTAAGATAAGCAACTAAAGGTCATCCCTTTAGCACCACCCTTAATAGCCATTGGTTCAATAAATTACTGTCAAAAGTCCAACCCTCAGCAGAACCTAAACCATAAAGCAAAATAACACTGCCAGGAAAATAGGGCATCCTATGCAAATGGAATGGCTTTGTTGGGTCGACCCTATTTAGGTCGACACTCATTAGGTTGACCAATATTGGTCGACAGGCAGTAGGTTGACACCTGGAAAAAGCTGACATGGTTGTCAGGTCAACATGGAAAAAGGTCGACATGAGTTTTTAAAGTTTTTTTGGGGGTGTTTCTTCACAAAGTGACCGGGAATCCCAATTAGTGCACCGTGTCCCTTCGCAGGGCTTGCTTCACTCGCCATGCTTCAGGCAAGGTGCCTCGCTCCGCTACCGCTGTGCTTGGCACAGGTTACTATTCCCAATCGTAGTCCATGTGGATTGTAAAGTATGAAAAAGTAAAAAAAAAAGAAAAAAATTGTGAAAAGCTCATGTTGACATTTTCATGTGTCGACCTTTGACATGTCGACACAATGCTCATGTTGACCTTTCCCAGGTGTCAACCTAATGCATGTCAACCAATAGTGTTGACCTATTGAGTGTCGATCTAAGTGAGGTCGATCTAAGATCCGTATCCCATGCAAATAGTTTCTGGGATTTAACTGCCATCAGGCTTAAATACAGCCTTCTATTACTCTTAACATCACAGTGCCATATATATATATATATGGTTATATAGTTTACCTAGTGTACAGCAGCTTTACAGTCTGCTATGTATTTTCCTTACAGTCTGCTATGTATTTTCTTTACAGTCTGCTATGTATTTTACCTACAAGGATAATATTGTCATATTTAAAAATCTTCTAAGAGCTTCCTAAAAAAATATAATCTGTTATTTAGGAATTTTACTAGACTGTTTTCCATATTAGCTATGCATGTAATATTTATAATGACTAATACACACAATGAACAGGGATGAAATAAAAGTTCTAGTGGAATATGATTACATTTTAGTCATTAATTATAACTCTGAAGGTAGGATGTGCAGTCTGCCCATAGACAATTTTGTAGGTTCAAAATACTGAGGGAAACAAAATGTAAACAGATTTACACTATTCCTGCAAGATATCTGCAAGAGACTAAGATATCAATGGCTTCAGTAAAATGGTCAATGCATAAAAGGCGGACTTTCTGTATATATTTGAAATATATTTTTGTATATAGAATTACAATGATGCTGTAAGTTTTAATGGACCTAAAGTACCGTAATTCAATTGAACACATAATTGGAGTTTCCTTATGGTTTTTACCAGTACTGTGATATTTGAGGTACAGTATTTTCTGGCCGGTAAGACATGAGAGGTAGATACTACTATATATACAGTGATTATGTCAACCTCACAATGCCGACCCGGAACTCAACATGTGTTTAATGCTCCATGCAGCATTTTACTTGTGCAGGTGATATAATTTTAAACATGTCACTTACAAGCATAAGTACCATTATAATACCCACACAG
Source organism: Pseudophryne corroboree (assembly GCF_028390025.1). Classification (NCBI taxonomy): domain Eukaryota; kingdom Metazoa; phylum Chordata; class Amphibia; order Anura; family Myobatrachidae; genus Pseudophryne; species Pseudophryne corroboree. The sequence goes on from NC_086447.1 coordinate 764,447,875, forward strand.
GTAAAATGTTGTAAACAGTGCTAATCCCGTGTCAGGGTACCGGTGCGGCAATGTAAAGTTGACATATTTACTTGTACAGTGTTAGTGTCGACCTCATGTCCGTATATTTTTCTGCCGAATGTAGGTGTGTGGCAATGCAACCCCATTGCAATTACCTGCAGCAGGTTCTTGATGTTCTGTACACAAATGCGTAATGGTTGGCACTATATAAATAAATGACAAAAATGAGTAATAATTAATTCTAAACATATTTATTAAAGAGACAATATTAATATATTATTTTATTAAGGAGCCAATATTACTATGGGGACA